>NW_026881735.1:0-37122 GCF_032173495.1 Musca vetustissima
CCTTTAGCGGCTCTCTTTGACAAATTCCATGTGTACTTGATATGTCCAACATCTACAAATAGCGCCAGTGCTTTTTCATGAGACCTGCTTTAAAATAGCAATCGTAAGTTCAAATTTAAGAATTTCAGCTCTGTCTGTTCTCCAAATTGTACCAGATTTGGTACAATTCTGTACTTTTCATACACTCCCACAGTAACCTAAGTGGCAGCTTTCCGAATTCGAGTTCTAACCGTTCACTCAAGTCCACATTGTACCAAATTTTGTGCTTTTCGTACCCATAAGTACGAATTTCCAAAACTACCTCAGTCATGCACTCCAATAATAACCTTATGCCATGTTCTGACGGGCATTCGAACAACGTAGTTCGCTCTCGGAATTACGTACATGAATTAACCCGTTCATACAGCACTATTCTTAATTCATGTCATCAGAGTTTTTTATTTCAAACTTTTTGTTTCTTGTTTTACACCAAAATTGTAACATATTTGCGTGAATCACATATGGATCTAAATAGAAAAAATAATTCTCTTTCTCCTGACTATAATATCAACCCCTATCTCTCTACTTTTAATTCATGTTTTCCATTTTTTCTGAAAATATTGTTGTTTTCAATAAGTTTTTATATTTTCTCAACTCAAATGTCACATTTAAAAAATTTGAGAATTTTTGTTTGGGTTTCCCAGCTTTTGTTTCTCGTTTTGTACGCTAATTAGAACCAAGGGGAAAGAAATGCATATTGCATTATGTAGACAACAAAATTTACATCCTTCTGAATATATAAAAATTAGAATGTTGGTTACTTTTCATTCATCATTTTCAATTTTACTGAAAAAGTTTGAAAAATTTAAAAATTTTTTCATACTGTCAAAATTAATTTATTTTCGATAAATTCTCTCAATTGTTAGGGATGGGACAAAATTCTTGGTGATTCAGAGAGTGATTCGAATTGAACAACGTACAAAAGTCGGTGTTCGCTCAGACAATTTTGTATGGGGAACTAAGTAATTACTTCATAATTAAGGGTCGAACAACGAATGAGAGAGCGAACAACGCTCGTCTGTACATGGCATTAAGTGCACATTTAAATATCCCAGCTCTATCCGTTCACCAGCATCCAAATTGTATCAAATTTAGTATAATTTATTACTTTTCGTAGACGTTAGTAGGAGGTTCTAAAACTTCTCAATTTCACACTCCAAAACTTTATTTTTAATGACAAATTTCAGGATCCCAGCCCTATCCGTTCATATAGATCCAAATTGTACCATATTTAGTACTTATGAGTTCGAATTTCCAACACTGTCTCAATCCTGTATTCTAACAGTAATTTTATTATACCCTTCACAACACTGTGGTACAGGGTATTATGTCTTTGTGCATATATTTGTAACAGGCAAAAATAATCGAGATAGACCAATGGTTCCTTTTGAGAATATGCATAGACTCACTTTCTGAGTCGATTTATGCAAAGTCTCTGAAAATCATTTGATTTGTACGAATTGTGGCATAGCGTATTGAATTAAATCTAGAATGGCGTATGCTAAGTTTTGTGAAAATCGGTGCAGATTTAGATATAGCTTCCATATATAGTTTCACCCGATTTTAGGTAAATTGTGAAAATCGGTGCAGATTTAGATATAGCTTCCATATATAGTTTCACCCGATTTTAGGTAAATTTTGCACCAAAGTCTTTGCTAATTTTTTTATTGGCATAGCTATATCGTAGCTTCCATATATAATTTCGAATTATTTATGTTTATTGTATACCACATAATCAATAACTCTAAACTTGCCCAAATGAAATGAAATTTAGCATAGGTTCCAGAAAGACATTAAAATCACATATTTAAGTTCGTTCGATTTCATGTCAAAATTCCTTAAAAAAGGCGACGTCTTTTCGGATACATATGTAGAATATACCCAAAGTGGTGAAGGGTATCATACAGTCCGACTTTACTACTTTCCTTACTGGTTTTTAAATATACGTTTTCCATCTCTATCCTTTTATTCAAATCTGAATTGTACTAAACTTAGTACCATTTAGTACACATAATTACGCATTTTTAAAACTAACTCCATGTCTCATCCTACAATCCAATCCTTAATTTTAATTCAAAATTTTATGATTCCCGCTCACACAAAACAAATTGTAACATATTTAGTACCATTTTGTGCTTCTCGTATCCATAAGTACATAATTCCAATACTACCTTAAATCTGTAATTTTTCATTCCAATTTTAAGTTTTCCATCTCTAACCGTTCACTCAAATCTATATTGTACCAAATTTAGTACCATTTAGTACACGTATTACGAATTTTCAAAACTACCCACATATCTCAATCCTGCATTCAAACTGTTATATTAATTCATAATTTCAGGATCTCGGCCCTATCCATTCACACAATTGTTCAACAATTTGTAAACCATTTGGTACCAGTTAGTACTTTTTTTTGTACACTCCAATAGTATTTTTAATTCGAAAATTCTGGAGTCCAGCTCTATCCGTTCACACATAATTAAGTTGTGCCAAATATAGAACCATTTAGTACACATAAGTACTATGCTTCCATATCTCAATTCTATATACCAACAGCAACCACTATTCCAAATTTTAGGTTTCCAGATCTCTCCATTCACCCAAATCCAAATTGTACCAAATTTAGTTCCGTTTAGTACTTTTCGTACATATAAATGCGAATTTCAACTGTAATCTTACTTCCAAATTTCATATATAAAATTTCAAGATTTTAGCTATATATGTTCAATATATGTAGAATTAGAACTACATTTAGTACTTTTAGTACACTTATAGGTCGAATTTCCAAAAACCCCTTTTGTACATCTTTCTAACTTTCCATCAGTGACCCACATTCCAAATTTCAGAATTCTAGCTCTTCCCGTTCGCCTAATACAAAGGGTACCATATTTCGTACATTTTAGTACTTTTCGTACCCTTCTAGTACGAATCTCCAAAAACCCAGCCTTATCTCACGCCTAAACACCAACAACAACCCACACTCAAAATTTCAAGCTTCTAACTTTAGCCGTTTCGTCTGGGCGATGATCTGTCAGTCAGTCACTCACTCACTCACTCACTTAACACTAAGCTCTTTTATATATATATAGATAAATGAAAGACCCGAGGTCCTCTTTCATGTGGCCATTTAATGACACTTTTATTAAGATGACTTTTTTCCGACAAAAAAGTAAACAAAATTTTAAATCATTTGGAATTGTGTTTTTTACAACAACAACGTGAATGCACCTGTCCGCCAGTTCCTCCATTTTATTAATTTGTTTACATTTCACGAAGACATTTCTATGATAGTTGGCGTTGTTGCCAATAATGTCTGAATTAGCCTTAATTTTGTAAGAAAACAAACCAGTCAACAACAATAGAAAACGGACGGAAGACATTCACCCAACTCATGAGAATAGATAGTAAATGGTCGCAACGCCGGACAAAATATGCCAAATTGATTGTTTACTTTTGTTTGCCAAATAGGGGCTTCCCAATTATTCCGAAGGTATGGTGTGGATCTTAATTTTATTTTTGTTTGTTTCTTTTTCCTTTCATTTGGGAGGGTGTATGGTGTAACCAACGCCAGTTATGTGTTATGCTGTTTTGTTGTTAAATTGTTAAATTTTGTCTAGCTAGGTGTGAGGAAGCATAAGTAATTGTTTCATTTTACAAATTATCCGATTTTGTAACATAGATACACATAATGGTGGAGTAAGCTCCAACAAATTGTCTGCCTGTTTTGTTTTTACGTTATCCACATCCATCCAGACAGTTAGCCGTACATCCATCCAGCCATCCATCGCCAAGTTAACAAGTGTACCATTATCACTGTTTCACTTTTCAATGTACGATTTTTTTTGGAATGATCGCTACTCTTATTTTCTTTGTGGATAATTTTCTGGGTGTTGCCATTATTCTCACGCATTGTAATTTGCTATAAAGTGCTGTAGACTTAAAACTCGGTGTGTGTATGCTTGCTGATGTTTACGCTTTCCGGGTATGTTACACTTCAAGCATTTAATTTATGCATCGTTCGGTATCTATTAGCATAGTTTTGAGTCATTACCATGAAAAGAGGTGGAATCATTTATTAGCGCATCTGCGCATAATTGTCACATAGGAAAATTAATTTTTAGTACTGAAACATACGCTCACATACACTGATTTTTTTTTAAATTATTCTTTGGAGGAGTGGATTTTTTAAATAGTTATACCCTTCACCACACTGTGGTGCAGGGTATATATTATGTCTTTGTGCATATGTTTGTAACAGGCAAAAGGAAACGAGATAGACACTTGGTTTATTTTGAGAATATGCATAGAATCACTTTCTGAGTCGATTTATGCATGTCCGTCCTTGTGTCTGTCTGTCCATGTTAAATTGTAAACAAAGTACAGGTCGCATTTTTGATCCCATTTGGATGAAATTTGGCACATGCCACTTATTTGGGCCAAGGACGAACACTATTGAAATTGAAGAAAATCGGTTGAGTTTTAGATATAGCTCCCATATATATTTCTCTTCTTCTTAGCTGGCTTGTTACAGAATGGTTGTGCCATAAGCCGAGCTTAAAAAAATTTCTAAGCTCGTCGGTCTTGTGCGCAAATCCACCAATATGGAAGACCACGTTCCAAGATGTTGTTTTCTACTTGGTCTTTCCATCTAATTCGTGGCCTGCCCCTTCTACGGGAACCATCAGTAGGCTCGTTTTTATATGACTTTTGAGCTGGGCATTCTCATTCATCCGCACAACATGGCCTAGCCACCGTAGTCGCTGCAGATAATACGACTATGTACATGTCCGCGTATAAATTGTAGAGCTCGTGGTTCTTTCGACGGCGATATTCACCGTCGACACAGATCGGCCCGTAGATCTTTCGGAGAATTTTTCTTTCAAACTCCCCAAGAGCTGCCTCATCTGCTTGCGCAAGTACCCATGTATATTTTACCCCATATATATTTAATCCGATTTAATGTAAACGGTCCCTATATATCTTTCGATTTGCACGAAATTTGGCATAGGGTACTGAATTAGGTCTAGAATGATGTGGGTTACGTTTCCTGAAAATCAGTTCAGATTTAGATATAGCTCCCATATATATTTATATATATCTATATATATATATATATTTGCTCAAAATTTTGTATAGTGTATTGAATTGAGTCTAAAATTGCGTGTGTTAAGTTTCGAGAAAATCGGCTCAGATTTATACACGGCTCCCATATATATTTTCGTCCGATTTAAGGTAAATGTCCCTATATATCTTTCGATTTGCACGGAATTTGACATAGGGTACTAAATTAGGTCCAGAATGATGTGTGTTAAGTTTTGAGAAAATCGGTTCAGATTCAGATATAGCTCCCATATATAGTTTTGTCCGATTTTATGTAAATGGTGTACCAAAGTCCCAATATATCTTTCGATTTGCGCGAAATTTTGCATGGTGTAGTCAATTGAGTTTAGAATGACGTGTAAGGTAAATGGGGCACTGAAGTCCCTATATATCTTACGATTTGCACGAAATTTGGCATAGGGTACAGTATTAAGTCCAGAATGATGTGTGCTAAGTTTCGTGAAAATCGGTTCAGATTTACATTTAGCTACCATGTATAGTTTCGTCCGATTTAATGTAAATTGTGCACTAAAGACCGAAAGTTTTGCCGACCGGCACAGAATTTTGTACAATGTACAGAACTTACTATAATTGCATGTTTTGTATGTTGAAGTATGACGTTTGTTAGGATACATATGTAGAATATACCCGTAGTGGTGAAGGGTATCATATAGTCGGCCCAGTCCGACTTTACTTTTTTCCTTACTGGTTTTTTCAAGCAGAAGTCTTGGGCCGGATTTTTTAATTATTTTTTCCACAGGCTTGGATTTTTGAAAAATTTGTATTTTTAAAGAATATTTTTTCAAGGAGTAGCCAGAGCTTGGATTTAAAAAAGAATATTTTTCAAGGAGTAGCCAGAGACGTGGATTTAAAAAATAATATTTTTCAAATAATAAATAAATATAAAAAAATATTTTCTTAAGTACTAAGTAATGTTTAGATTAGGAAAAACCAGTGAGCGGAGCAGTATAGTCGGACGGGGCCGACCATACGATACCCTACACAACTACCACGAACCTTAACTTCCTGTGGATTTTTATTCGGAACCTGGGCAATATTTCGTAATAGTTGCACTCTCTTGCCCGAGTAGAGGTCAGAAGCACCTCTTCCATACACTGACATATTTTCCGAATATTACTAATAATTAGTACAGTCCTTCTAATTACTTGTCCAGATTCCCTTCAGAGTGGGTTGTGTTGTGATGTTCGGTTTATATTTGTGGTCTATAGATCGACTCGAAAAAATCCAAAAAAAAAAAAAAAATAAGGTTTCTGTCCATTTCATCTCAAAATTATTATCCGCCCTCCAGTGTGGTAATGGGTTACTAAATAATATCTGAAGACGTAAGCACCTGTAAATATTTACGTATAACTCCCACATCCCAATACATACGGCAATATAATTCATATCAATTTAAAGGTCAACCACTCCTCTTGGACATACTATCAACTTCTCGGGTCTATGTCCTTCAGGGGTAAATATACAAGCCATAGAATACACATTTTGTCACTTGTTCACACAAAAGTCAGGGTCCATTTGACCCGCTAAATATTGATCGATCTTTATGAAAACATGCATGCTTATTCTTTGGCCCAATCCCCTTCTCCATGTAAAAATACGCGAAGTTTGGGCCATAATTGCGGCCTCTGGAGCGACCAGAAAACCGACAAAAATTAAGTATTTGGTCCATTTCATTCCCTAAATATTAACCGATCTTTACAAAAAACAAACATTTGGGGCTGCACAAAGCTATATATATGCACAAACATAGTTGTGTAGGGTATAATTAAAGCATTATTGAGAAACAACCTAACAATCTGTTTACAATGTTGCCGCTTGTGTTGTCAAATGCCATCAGACCGAAACATAAACAAAAATACACTTTTACATAATTTGTAAACAAAATTTTCCAAACTATAAATTGAATACTCGTCACTTGACGAGCGATTACGTTGGTGTTATTATTATTGTTTTCGAAAATTATTTGCAAAACGAAGTTCATTGCAATTTGTTTATGACACTTGCTAACAATTTGAAAACCACCTTCAAGGCGGTATCGACTGATTAACAACCGTTGAAACCGTTACATTATGATTTTGTTTATTTCGTTATTTTTTTATTTTTATGCCAAAACGATATAATTTCATTTGCACAAAATCGAAATTTCACTTTTTCTTTTCAATCGGCTACTGATTTGAAGTCGATTGTGATAGGTAGGCTGACAAGTTGGCAAACAAGCCAACCAGCCAGCCGCAAAGGCAATAAAATAAATAAATAATTTACTAACAACAAAAATACCAAGAA
This sequence comes from Musca vetustissima, assembly GCF_032173495.1. Classification (NCBI taxonomy): domain Eukaryota; kingdom Metazoa; phylum Arthropoda; class Insecta; order Diptera; family Muscidae; genus Musca; species Musca vetustissima. The sequence continues at coordinate 7,444 of NW_026881735.1, forward strand.
ATAAATAAATGAAAAAAACAGCACTTCAATTGCCATTGAAGGAAACTTTTTAAATATTTTGATGCAACTGGTTTAGTAGTTTGGTCAAATGGTTGTGACCATACAGCTAGCTGTTGCTGTGAGAGACATTGAACATTTCTCAAATCTCCCCTCCACACCTCTATTCCTCTATCACAACATCCATCACTTAAAAAATGTTTACTAAGGTGTTATCACTTACATTTTTATGCGTTGTTTGTTTAGTAGCCTTGTTTTTACTATTCGGTCCTCTGCTCGTTTTCTGCGGAATTATCTCAATGCAGTTAATTATTTGACTTTGTAATGACTTAACAAGTTGCACCTATCCTCACCATTGGGTACACCAACGTCAATATGCCGTTATGGTCACAGATCGATTAATTGGATATATACGACGGGACACCATATGTGGCCTACCTAGCGGCCACACAATCTCTTGGCTTGGGTTGTTAGGTGCCTAGTCTTGGTTTTGCTCATTTGCCACTTTGATACCATTTATTGTCTTCGTTTCTGGAAAAAATATATTCCAAATAAAAACTAATGACTGGAATTGGAGAAAAGTGTAAAATATTTGACATTCCATGGCAAGAGTGAAATTATTTTGTGTTTGGATATTTACTGTTATATTTTTCCAATTTTGAGATGTTATTTTTATTATGTGTTTGCAATAAAATGTATAGTTATTGTTTTCTCATTGTCTGGGGTGCTTGAGGAAATAATTTATGGGTGGATTAAAAAAATAAGGATTCGATATAAGCCAGAATATTTTCAAGGACAACATATTTTTCAAGTACTCAGTATTAGTTTACATTTTTGAAATTTGTTGAGAACTCACGCCTATGAGTGAGTGTAGATCTTTTAAAAATATATTTTTTTTTCATGGTGTAGCCATAGGTGTGGATTTAAAAAAAAAAAAAATCATGGTGTACACATAAGCATGGATTTGTTCAAAATATTTTTATACCCTACACAACTATGTTGTCAGGGTATTATAGCGTTGTGCAGCCCCAAAAGTTTGTAACGCCGCGAATTATTGGTCCTAGACCCACCTTTAAGTATACAGGTCGTCATATATCGACTAGCTGAGTCGATCTAGACATGTGTGACCGTCCGTCTGTTCATTATAATTTGTAAACACGATACAGGCCACAGTTATGAACCAATATTCACGAAATTTTGCATGTAGGATGGGTTCTGGGCAATAAAGAGCCCTATTGTTTTTGGTAAAGATCGGTTAATATTTAGGGAATGAAATGGACCAAATTCTTAATTTTTGTCCGTTTTTCTGGTCGCTCCAGAGGCCGCAATTATGGTCCAAACATCGCGAATTTTAACATGGAGAAGGGGATAGGGCCAAAGAATAAGCATACATGTTTTGACAAAGATCGGTCAATATTTAGCGGTTCAAATGGCCCCTGACTTTTGTGTGAAAAATGACAAAATTTGTATTCTATAGCGTATAGATTTACACCTGAAGGGCATAGACCCGAGAATATGATAGTATACCCAAAATGAGTGTTTGACCTTTACATTGATATCAATTTTATTGCCGTGTACTCGAATGTGGGAGTTACTCTTAAATATTTACAGGTGCCTACGTACTCAGATATTAGAGGGTGCAAATATCGCGAAATATTGGCCAGATTCAGAATATAGAACTACACAAAGTGAGATTTTCTAGGAAGTTGTGTAGGGTATCATATGGTCGGCCCCGTCCGACTATACTGCTCCGCTCACTGGTTTCAAAATATATTTTTTTCATGGTGTAGACATAGGTGTGGATTTTTGAAAAAAAAAATCATAGTGTACTCATAAGCATGGATTTGTTCAAAATATTTTTATACCCTACACAACTATGTTGTCAGGGTATTATAGCGTTGTGCAGCCCCAAAAGTTTGTAACGCCGCGAAATATTGGTCCTAGACCCACCTTTAAGTATAGCGATTGTCATATCTCGACTAGCTGAGTCGATCTAGACATGTGTGACCGTCCGTCCGTTTGTCCATTATAATTTATAAACACGATACATGCCACAGTTATAGACCAATCTTCATGATGGGTTCTGGCCAATGAAGACCCCTATTGTTTTTGGATGGAAAAGATCGGTTAATATTTAAGGGATGAAATGGACCAAATACTTAATTGTTGTTCGTTTTTCTGGTTGCTCCAGAGACCGCAATTATGGCCCAAACATCGCGAATTTTAACATGGAGATATTTAGCGGGTCAAATGGACCCTGACTTTTGTGTGAAAAATTACAAAACTTGAATCCTAAAGCGTCTATATTTACCCCTGAAGGGAATAGACCCATGAAGTTGATAGTATATCCAAGAGGCAGTGTTGCCAATTTATCTCTTTTAGTGCTAAATTTAGCACTTTTGAATATCGTTTAGCACCAAAAAAATTGATCTAGCACCTAGCACCTTTTTTAGCATTTTTATTTATTTCTGGAATTAGTTAAAATTGTGGGTATTATTTCGATGTCACATTGACGCATTAAAATGTCCCGATGTTTCACGCTATGATTTTAATTTTCCAATTGTAAAAAAGTGCCTGTATATTAGTAAATAAGTATTAAAGTTCGGACTGTAAGAACTGTTTTTTACCCTGCACCATGTGGAGTGTATTAAAATTTTCTCAAAAACTGGTCGGGTACCTCACATGCTTACTATAGCATCGCCTGCTGGTAACTTGATTTTGTTAGGTAAAATGAAAAACCAAATTAAGAGCGATGTAAAAATCATGAACCTAAATCGGAGAGGAGAAAGGAGTCCTTTATTCATCGGCAATCCCGAATGCCAAATATTAGCCATTTCAGAGTACAGAAAATGGGTAGCGTCCCACGTTATAATGGGGTTATGTCAAAAGATGGACCTACACTTCGTCGGGAAAAGGTACTAATTCTTAAAGGTCTTCTTCTTCCTGTGGAAACGCTGCAGGTAATCTTCTTGCTGTGGAAGAGCTGCAGGTATTCTTCCTCCGGTGGAAGAGCTGCAGCTAATGTTCTTCCCATGGAAAACCTGCGGGTATACCTCTTTCTATGCGAGAGCTGCATGCAATTTTCTTCCTATAGGAATGTTGAAGGTATTTTTCGTCCTTTTGGAGAGCTGGAGGTATTTTTCGTCCTTTAGGAGAGCTGGAGGTCTTCTTTCTACAGGAGGACTGTATGTATTCTTCTTCCTTTAGAAGAGCTGCAGGTATTCTTCTTCATTTGAAAGAGCTGCAGATATTCTGCTTTCTTTGAAAGAGCAGGATGTATTCTTCTTCCTATAGGAGAGCTGGAGGTATCCTTCCTCCTATAGCAGAGCTGGAAGTCTTCTTCTTTCTAGAGGAGAACTGTAGGCATTTTTCATCCCATGGAAGATCTGCTGGTATTCTCCCTCCTATGGAAAACCTGGAGGTATTCTCCTACCTATAGGAGAACTGGGGGTATTCTTCCTCCTATAGCAAAGCTGGAAGTCTTCTTCTTCCTAGAGGAGAACTGTAGGTATTTTTCTTCCCATGGAAGAGCTGCTGGTATTCTACGTCCTATGGAAAACCTGGAGGTATTCTTCTTCCTATAAGAGACCTGGATAGGACCTTCATATGGGGGATATGTCCAAAAATAGACCTATGTAGAAAATTGTCCGCATAAATATATTCTACTCTACGAAGGTAGAGTACTTTACTATGTGCCTTGACAATTTTCTGCATATATGCCATTCTCCGAAACCCCATTAAACCCGATATTAATACTTTTTAGTGGGAAAATTTGACACACCATTAAAATCAAAAGTTTCAAATTATAGTCAATTTGATGAAAAACGACCCCAAAAAGCCGTTCTCTAGGCCCTACCTCGAAACATAGACCAACATCGATAATTTTTGGTAGAAACATTTTTACCTAATGAGAATACAAAATATCAAATTAAGGGGACCCCCATTCTCGGTTTTAAAAAATTTAATTTTGTATTTTGACTAAATTGGAATCTTAGCTAATTCAAGAATGTCCCTATGAAATTCCAAGTGAAAATTTCAACAATTCTTGAAGATATAGTCGATTTATTGTGCTTGCATCAAGCGACGGCAAGAGGGCTTCTCAAACTTTAAACGCATTTTTCACTAAACAGCGTTTTTAAGAATAGCAGGCACGATAACTCAAAAGCTAATAATTCGATCGATTCAAAATTTTGGACGTTTCTCTGTTAGTGTATAGCTATCGTATGAACTAGGATAAATCCAATCGGTCAAAAAGCTTAAAGACAATTATTCTAATTTTTCTTATAACATTTTTAGCACTTTTATTTGGCACTTTTTCAAAACTTTTTTTTTTTTTTCAAATTGATACCAATTACAATGCTGTATGTACTCGGATGTGGGAGTTGCACTTAAATATTTTCAGGTGCTTATGTATTCAGATATTATTTAGTAACCCATTACACACTAGAGGGCGGAAATATAGCGCCGATCGCATTGAAATTTTCCATGACGATCCAGGAATGATCAAGGGCAACGCCTATAATTTTTGATCACAATCGGATTATAATATTGGGATGAAGTGGACCGAAAACTTATTTTTTGTGTTTTTTTTTCCAGTCGATCTATAAGCCAAAATTGAAAGCCGAATATCACAACATAACCTACGGTAAAAGGAATCTAGACAAGTACAGCCCGCATCTACTGAATATTAGTAATATTTGTTGACATCTAGTCGGCCAAGAGGGGGCAAATATCGTGAAATATTGCCCAAGCTTTGAATATGGAACCACAGAAAGTTAGATTTTCGTGGAAGTTGTGTAGGGTATTATGTGGTCGGCCCCGTCCGACTATACTCCTCCGCTCACTGGTTTGAAGGTGTATTTTTTCAAGGGGTAGCCATAGGTGTAGATTTTTTAAAAATATTTTTTCAAGGGCTACTACGTTCAATATTTAAAAGTTTTCAGACAGTTTTCTCACAGAATTGGTAATTTTTCCTATAGGAATTTATCAATATAGGACCAGGTTTTAGGGCAGGCCCCATATAGTGGATCCTCCGAATTTCGGTGCTTTGGTGCGCTCTTCAACCAAAATTGTGGTATTTCCACATTTAGGATTCTAGTTGGGCTCAAAGTCTTCATACGTTTTTTTTTTCTTGTTTTAGGAAAAGATAAAGAGCACGTGTGGTCGATATAGTCAATCTATTTTATGTAAAACAAAAAAAAAAAAAAATTGATGGTTCTCTTCTACGAAACACTTATCGCATATAAGGTCTTCTGGCATATTTTCAACCACAGCAAAATAATTATCCAAAATATTACCACTTTATGAATAATGATCGCAAAGAAGCTTCCTCGTATTAGGTTCGAGATATTCATCATTAGTTTCGGTGTTGTTAAAGAAACCTACTTAAAATTCATTTATTGAATTTAACGGTGCGTTAATTTTTCTTCTTCTTCTTTCTGCAATGAAAATTCCCCCAAAACAATAGAGGTCATAAAAATGTTGGAGGTGTTATTTTTTGGAGTTATTTTTCTCGGGCAAAGTACTAAAAATAAGTATGAAGATTACTTACCCACCAAAACATTATTTACGCTGTCGACAGTCAAGGTTAAAGGGTAAATTGTTTGTTGTTGCATCATTTCAAAGGCATTTGCTCTAAATAGTTTCGTTTTTGGGTTAGTTTTTAGTTATTCAAATGATGGCTAGTTAAAAATCTTGTTAAAAAAATTCAATGTAAATATTATGCAATTGAAATACAAATGCTGTGATTATTTTAAAGAATTCCATTGACATTGCCAGAATGAGTACTTAGATGATTCCAAACAAGATAACAGCTTTATTTCGATTTAACCAAAACTATGCAAATTATCCCCAAACCAAAAAAACCAACATCTTTCTTGGTGTGAAATTTACAAAAACCAAACGATCACCATTTCTTAAATAGCCACATACTAACCCAATTTCTGCCAGACTACAAACAATGCTTGGGGAACCACAGCCAATAATAGAAGAATGCGATTTGGTGGTATTCTAAACAAATTGTTCGCCGTTTTGTTGTTGGTCCACTAACTGAAATTCGTTGGCATTTATTGTGTGGTGATTTTTGGTTGTTTTGTTTGTTTCGGTTACAGACAATTGCCTCCGAACATGCAAATAATATCATCGACAAATCTTCACCACAATGGTTTGGCGGAATGGAGTGAGAATACCTCGAGTCAATGGCTATAAAAGCCAATCAACACACACAATTGATTACAACAAACAAATGATGAAGACAAAAACAACAGCAACAACAACAATGGTGTGGAGTGGAGAGGAAACCAATTTGATTCTTGAATGGCATTATTATTGATTCATTGATGTTAATGGCATTATAGGGTTTGGTATATCTTTCAACAGAACAGAACGATACAATGATCGTCGTATATATACGATATTGTGATATCGATGTGAGGAAACAATAACAATTGGCTTTTTGCGAACATGTATCGGTTAGAGTTAAAATATGGGTCTTAAAACAAAGACAGTGATTTTGAAATATTTTTAACAAGTAAAAATGTGACAGATAAATACCCTCAGCTTATGGTTTGCGGAGGTCTGTGGAATTACTGTCTAGCGTCGAGATGGCGCGTTATTATTAAACTTATCAAAATTTTGGGGGTGGAAAATTTTATATTGGGGATGAAAAACCTTGGTGAGTATATAAAAACCCCAGAAGGAAAAAATCGCCATAGGTCAAAGTTCGGAGATATACGTGATTATTTTTTTGCTGTCGACCCTACATGTAGAGATAATTTCATATTTATACCCTTCACCACACTGTGGTACAGGGTATTATGTCTTTGTGCATATGTTTGTAACAGACAAAAGGAAACGAGATAGACACATGGTTCCTTTTGAGAATATGCATAGAATCACTTTCTGAGTCGATTTATGCATGTCCGTCCGTCTGTCCGTCTGTAGATGTTAAATTGTAAACAAAGTACAGGTCGCATTTATGATCCGATTTGGATGAAACTTGGCACAAGTTACTTATTTGGGCCAAGGACGAACCCTATTGAAATTGAAGAAAATCGGTTCAGATTTAGATATACTTCCCATATATATTTTCGTCCGATTTAAGGTAAATGGGGCACAAAGTCCCTCCATATCTTTCGATTTGCACGAAACTTGGCACAGAGTACTGAATCAGGTACAGAATGATGTGTGCCAAGTTTCGAGAAAATCGGTTCCGATTTAGATTTAGCTCCCATATATAGTTTCGTCCGATTTAAGGTAAATGGTGCGCCAAATTCCCTATATATCACTCGATTTGCACGATATTTGGCATAGAGTACTGAATTAGGTGCAGAATGATGTGTGCCAAATTTCGAGAAAATTGGTTCAGATTTAGATATAGCTCCCATATATAGTTTTGTCCGATTTAAAGTAAATTGTGCATCAAAGTCCCTATATATCATTCGATATGCACGAAATTAGGCATAGAGTACCGAATTAGGTCCAGAATGATGTGTGCTAAGTTTCGTGAAAATCGGTCCAGATTTAGATATAGCTCCCATATGTATTTTCGTCAGGTTTAAAGTAAATGGGTCTCCAAAGTCCCTTAATACCCTTCGATTTGCACGAAATTTGGCATAGCGTACTGAATTGAGCCTAGAATGATGTGTGCTAAGTTTTGTGAAGATCCATTCAGATTTAGATATAGCTCCCATCAGCAACGTACACAGGATTTCATTTCGGGGGGGGGGGCCGGTAGTACAAAATGAAAAAATTCGCTGTTACAAACATAAATTTACTGTAAAAAAATTCATTTCGGGGGGGGCCCGGGCCCCCAGGGCCGCCCCCCTGCGTACGTCCCTGGCTCCCATATATATATATATATATATATATACATATATATATTCGACAAATTGTGCACTAAAATCCCTATTTATCATTCGATTTATCGCTCGATTTGCAATTTCGCACAGCGTACTGAATTAAGTCTAGAACGATATGTTTTAAATTTCGTGAAAATCGGTTTAGATTTAGATATACCTCCCATATATATTTTCGTCTGATTTAATGCAAATGGTGTACCAAAGTCCCTATATATCTTTCGATTTTCATGAAATTTGGCATAGCGTAATGAATTAGGTCTAGAAGTTTCGTGAAAATATTTTACACACATTTTGCACAACGTACTGGAGTTAGAATAACCTAGAAGTTGGATATAAATGCTTCACCAATGTGGGTCCAATCGGCACAAAATTTTGCACTACGTACTGAAGTTACTATAATGTGTGGCAAGTTTAGTTGAAATCGGTTAAGATTTAAATTGATTTACATAATTTTGTCCCTGGTCCTTTAAAAATTTGACGTCTGTTAGGATTCAATCGTTGGATATACCCAACGTGGTGAAGGGTATCATATAGTCGGCCCCGTCCGACTTTACTACTTTCCTTACTGGTTTAATTTGTAGTAGTAGTATATTGTATGATTATTCGGTTAAAAAAATTAGAAAACCGGTTCTTTCTCCCTACATGTGTTTTTTGAAAATAATTCTGACGTATCCAACAGTTCTACATAATAAGGAATGTATATTAAATTTATTGAAATATGTATTTACATACATATATGGGTTTAGTAATAAGAACCGGGTAAAATTAAGAACAGGCCATCAAATGTAAAAAAACAAATTCTCGTTTTTAAGGACCCCACCAAAAATCTTATGAGGAACATTATTTGTAGAATATTTCGTATATGAAAAATCGCATTTTGTGATAATTGGAGTCCGGTTCAATTAATTAAGGAATATGTTTAAATAAATGAGTTGACCATCTATGGGAGGATTCAAATTTTGAAATAGTGGATCGATGGGTTCCATATTCGGACTTCATTTACGTTTGGCAAAAATATTACAATGTGCACATTTTGGATACAATTTATTATCCGTTAGCTTCATATGAGGTTTACAAATTTTGGAAAATATTGACCCTTAGTGGTTTCAGTGCCTTCCTCTTCTGCTAGAACCAGCATTTGGCTAAATGTGGCAGGCCCTTCCGAGTTAAAGGTATCCTGCATAAACGTATTAATTTTGCAAGAATGCCGACCGCAGGCTTGGCTTTAAACTCCTCTAGTTCGGCTGGAAACCCATCGGTACCTGCTGCTTTATTATTCTTTAGCCGATTGATTGCTATTCTGGCATCATCTTGGATGGTCATCTCTTATTGGTGCTCCTTCCAGATCCTTAATACACTATTTGTATATGTCACCAGATTCCATTAATCATCTCTACCGGAGGATGTGCCTGTACCAAAACCTTCGGTTTGGTGTTTTATTCGTTGGTAAAATTACCGGACTTCGTTTTGAACCTTTACATATCGATTTGTTCCCGCTTGTTGTTTTACTTTTTTTGAAAATACTTCTTCGTCTCTCCTTTTCTTCCGATAATTATGCATCTTATTGCGTGTTGCTACCGTCTGCAGGGTTGACCTATATGCTGCGTTTTTCACATCAGTAGTATTGCGACGCTTGATGATCAGTAGTATCGGATTCTTGATGGTGGCCTTTGGTACTCAAATGTTGCTTTTGCTACAGTTTGTAGGGAGATTCTTCGCCATTGGGCTTCTATGTTATTATCGTGACAAGGTGTGCATTAGTCAAGCAGGTGGGTAAGTTGAGCGGATTAGGCTTCTGTTATATGTTGTGTTTTCAGCTTTTAGACGTCGAGATTCCGTGTTGTGTTAAATCGCGCCTTTACAGCTACATTAAGACGAGTGCAAACCTTGGCTGCTACAAGGTAGTGGTCCGAATCGATATTCGCCTCTTGGATCGATCGAACGTCTAAAAATTTGATTTCTCGTTGTGTGATGGAACGACGTTGAAAGCCAGGTGGCTAATTACCATGTTTTTTGCTGCAGCGAAGTCAATCAACACCTGTTGTATTGTGTTTTTTCATGAAGGCAGAAATTTCCGATGGTGAGACCAAAAATATTTTCCCTTCCGATTTTTGCATTAAAATCTCCTAGCAGAATTTTAATGTCATGATCAGAATGTCATGGAAGAACTTCGCTTTATACGGATTATAGCAATTCGCTCATCTACTGGAGTGAACCTGGAGACGAAGTATTTCATTCTCCTGTTAACCATAAATCTGCAGCTAAATTCATGTCTCGTTTCATGGCATCTATAATACAGTTCGTAATCATCTGATTTACTTACGCATTGCATTTCCTGTAAGGCAATAATACCGGCTTTGTATTTCTTGAGTATATCCGCCCAAGAGAAAACTGCGCCAGTTCTATTCAACGTGCTTGGAATATTTGCGCACGTTGAACAGAACTATTCAACGTGCTTGGAATATTTGCGCACGTTGAACAGAACTGGCGCAGTTTTCGCTTGGGCATATATATTCACAGATCGTGGTCCTTTACACGTTTGCGGTGGTCATCAATATTGGGGGTCAGGTTTTCTTTTTCCGACGACTCAACTCATTTTTTATAGTTCTTATGGGTGAACTCCCCAGGTGACACCGAGGGAAGGTCAGTGTCCACGCCATGTTAAAGAACCGTTCATTGGCATCTATCATCCCATAGGTCACCCGGCTAGAACCCGTCCTACATGCGAAATGTCGTGACGATTGGTCCATAACTGTGACCTGTATCGTGTTACAGACGGACATACATGTCTAGATCGACTCAGCTAGTCGATATACGACGATCGGTATACTATAAGGTGGGTCTATGACTAAAATTTGCTACTTTAGTGGCCAACGGTCACGCTGGCTTGTGTATATCCAAGTAGTAATATTTCACTCTTCAAAAACACTGTTCATTTACCAAAATACGTTCTTTATAAATTTACACAAGTTTTTCTTTGACAATAAATCACCAAAATTTTCTGCCAAAGGAAATGAATGAATAGCTTACAAGTACTATTACAAAAATACAATTTTACAACCAACAAACGAGAAGCAATAACAAAAAGGTGCAAAAGCTAAAACGATGTGTTTACATTGCAGTTATAAAGTACAGAGAGACAGATGGTGTGTTGATCATCATCGCAATGATAATAATTATCATTTTATTTCTGAATTTAGCTGTTGTTTTATTTACAAAGTCGTTGTTGTAACTGAACTGTTTGAGAGCACGTTGTTGCTCTTTGCCATCACAAACTGTTTTGCAAACACAAAAAAAGGTTTCAAACAATTTTTCTACAATTTTCCACATTTGCCACTTGTTGTTGAAGTTAACACTACTAGATAAATCTGTTCCCTCTGTTGTTTATATGACGAAGATTCGAGATTGTTGAATTGAAAACGTAGTTGTATTCAATACAGAATGAAACATATTTCAATGTTGTAAATATTTAGGGCCCAAACTCTCTGATTTATATAGTTACACAAAAATGAAATATGTTTGAAAAAATATTCTTTAAAAATTCCACGCCTTTGATAGGCCTTGAAAAATATTCTTTAAAAATTCCACGCCTTTGATAGGCCTTGAAAAAATATTCTTTTAAAATTCCATGCCTTTAATAGGCCTTGAAAAAATATTCTTTAAAAAATCCACGCCTCTTGATAGGCCTTGAAAAAATATTCTTTAAAAATTCCACGCCTTTGATAGGCCTTGAAAAAATATTCTTTTAAAATTCCATGCCTTTAATAGGCCTTGAAAAAATATTCTTTAAAAAATCCACGCCTCTTGATAGGCCTTGAAAAAATATTCTTTAATAAATCCACGCCTCTTGATAGGCCTTGAAAAAATATTCTTTAAAAAATCCACGCCTCTTGATAGGCCTTGAAAAAATATTCTTTAAAAAATCCACGCCTCTTGATAGGCCTTGAAAAAATATTCTTTAAAAAATCCACGCCTCTTGATAGGCCTTGAAAAAATATTCTTTAAAAAATCCACGCCTCTTGATAGGCCTTGAAAAAATATTCTTTAAAAAATCCACGCCTCTTGATAGGCCTTGAAAAAATATTCTTTAAAAAATCCACGCCTCTTGATAGGCCTTGAAAAAATATTCTTTAAAAAATCCACGCCTCTTGATAGGCCTTGAAAAAATATTCTTTAAAAAATCCACGCCTCTTGATAGGCCTTGAAAAAATATTCTTTAAAAAATCCACGCCTCTTGATAGGCCTTGAAAAAATATTCTTTAAAAAATCCACGCCTCTTGATAGGCCTTGAAAAAATATTCTTTAAAAAATCCACGCCTCTTGATAGGCCTTGAAAAAATATTCTTTAAAAAATCCACGCCTCTTGATAGGCCTTGAAAAAATATTCTTTAAAAAATCCACGCCTCTTGATAGGCCTTGAAAAAATATTCTTTAAAAAATCCACGCCTCTTGATAGGCCTTGAAAAAATATTCTTTAAAAAATCCACGTCTCTTGATAGGCCTTGAAAAAATATTCTTTAAAAAATCCACGTCTCTTGATAGGCCTTGAAAAAATATTCTTTAAAAAATCCACGCCTCTTGATAGGCCTTGAAAAAATATTCTTTAAAAAATCCACGCCTTAAATCGGCCTTGAAAAAATATTCTTTAAAAATCCACGCCTTATATCGCCCTTGACAAAATATTCTTTAAAAAGCCCACGTCTTTGATAGGCCTTGAAAAAAATCTTTAAAAAATCCACGCCTTTGATGGGCCTTGAAAAAATATTCTTTAAAAAATCCACGCCTCTTGATAGGCCTTGAAAAAATATTCTTTAAAAAATCCACGCCTCTTGATAGGCCTTGAAAAAATATTCTTTAAAAAATCCACGCCTTATATCGGCCTTGAAAAATATTCTTTAAAAGATTCACGCCTTTGCTAGGCCTTGCAAAAATATTATTTAAAAGGTCCACGCCTTTGCTAGGCCTTGAAAAATTATTATTTAAAAGGTTCACGCCTTTGCTAGGCCTTGAAAAAATATTCTTTAAAAAATCCACGCCTCTTGATAGGCCTTGAAAAAATATTCTTTAAAAAATCCACGCCTCTTGATAGGCCTTGAAAAAATATTCTTTAAAAAATCCACGCCTTAGATAGGCCTTGAAAATATATTCTTTAAAAGATCCACGCCTTAGTTAGGCCTTAAAAATATATTCTTTAAAAGACCCACGCCTTAGATAGGCCTTGCAAATATATTCTTTAACAGATCCACGCCTTTGCTAGGCCTTGAAAAAATCTTTAAAATTAAAAATATATTCCAGTCTCTTCGAACGCACTGTCTGAACATTTATGCTTTGTCTTATAAGCGAACAAAATAAATATTCGCTTATAAGCCACAACCAACGAAGAAAGCATCAACATAATATGGCCATCTACAGTGGTATGTATGGCTGTGTGTGTGTGGTTTTAACTGTTCAAACAACTTTACAATCGCACCAAACACAACACCACACCGGTTGGGGAGAAGAGCTCAAACCATATTCCACTTGCAGCATGATCATGACATTCAGTCTATGTTGGACTTTTATCATTGACGGTTGTTGGTTGCGCATCGCTACCCATTCGAAACGAGACAACGACGGGCATTCTTCTCTTCGGTGTGTGTTTTCGTTTTACAACTTTCGAGTAGAAAATTTGTAACAACAATTCTTTTGGTGTTTTGGGTTTTCGTTACCCCCAAAAATGGAAGTTAACTCTTCGCGGTTGATGACAATGGTGGTTTTGCGTTCTGTAATTTGATGGACGGACGGACATTTGTAATTGTTGCATGTTGTGCCACATGTACGAGTGTTGTTTCTATAACAAACAAACGAAAAGTGTTTCTGGCTTGAATGATTTTTTTGGTTACGATGACGAGGTGATTCTACGTTAAAACATTGTAAACTGCAAGTTTGTTGTAGTACTTCCAAAATAAAGGTTAACAGAATTCAAAAAATCTCCGAAAAAAAGATGTGAACAAAAAAAATCTGTTAATTTCAAAAACGTGATTACAAAGAAAATTACCAACCAAATGTCGAGTTGAGTGCATTCAAGAAAAAGTGCAAACTATTTAAAATCGAAATAAACAAAAAAATGTTATACAGAATCGTACACAAATCAAACTGAAGAGTTGCATTGAAATAACTTTAAAAAGAAGTGTTTGGAAAACGATAATTGAAAGTATTTAATGTGTGAGGAATGTGTTTTTAACAAAATAAAAAATAAATAAAATGCATTTGTAATTGGATTGAATTCAAATCGAAAAGTGAGTACTGAATACAAACTGCATACTACCACTGGATAGAAAATTGGATTTCAAATTGCCCGCCTTCAAACTATTTGTGGATATTTTATACGGATTACATATATTTTGTCACCAGAGGTAAGTGTTTTGCAATTAACAACATTTCTATTGGGGAAAATATATAAATATTATTTTGTGCAGATTTAAGTTGTTAGGAATAGTTGATAAAAATCTATTAAATTGGTATAAAAAAATCAAAAAAATGTCAATTTTGGTCCCCACCCTGGGAAAAAATTTGAACTTGTCAGTAAGAATCTGAAAAATGTTTTTTTTTAAATTAAATTCATAATTTTGCATAGTCATAATTGGACTTTAAATAAGTTGTTATTCATTACTATATGTAATATCAAATATTTAAAATCTCAAATCTTTTATTAGATTTTCAAAAATTATTAGTTATTATCAAGCGCTACATTTAGGCGTAGATTTTTATACCATACACAACTATGTTGTCAGCCCCAAAAGTTTGTAACGCCGCGAAATATTGGTCCTAGACCCGCCTTTAAGTATACCGATCGTCATATCTCGACTAGCTGAGTCGATCTAGACATGTGTGCAATTTTCAATGAGGATCCAGGTATGGTCAAGGACAACGCCCATAATTTTCAGTGATGATCAAATAATAATATTGGGATGAAGTGGACCGAAAACTTATATTTTGTGTTTTTTCGAGTCGATCTATAGGACACAATTGAAAGCCGAACATCACAACACAACCCACCGTGAAGACAATCTAGACAAGTAATTAGAAGGGTCAGTGGTCATATTCGGAAAAATGTCTGTGTAAGGAAGAGTTGCTGTTGACCTCTAATCGGGCAAGATGGTGCAAATATCACGAAATATTGCACAGGCTCGGAAAAAGCATTCGCAGATAGTTAGAATTCCGTAGTAGTTGTGTAGAGTATCATATGGTCGGCTTCGTCCGACTATACTGCTCCGCTCACTGGTTTAAAATTAAATTATATATTGAAAGGGCTAAACTTAGGAATGGATTTTCTAAAAATATTTTTCAAGTATCAGCTATATGGGGACTATCTTTTGACTTGAATTTTTTTAATTGTTTTTTTCAAGTACTATATAAAGGCTATGATTTTTTTTAAAAATTTTGTTGGCCCCATATGCGCGGATTTTTAAATTTTTTTGAGGACTGTCATAGGTGAATTTTTAAAATCATATTTCTCAAAGACTACATTTAAGTGTGGATTTTTGAAAATTAAATTTTAAAAGGCTAAAGTCAGGCGTGCATTTTTTAGAAATTAAATTTTGAAAGGCTATATTTAGGCGTACATTTCTTTATATTAGAGTTGTTGAAGGGTTGTATTTATACCCTACACAACTATGTTGTCAGGGTATTACGGCACCAGGAGTTTGTAATGCCGCGAAATATTGGCCCTAGACCCGTTAATTTTTATTGTATAATGAACCAACAACTTTATATTTGTCTGATTTTCTGGCCGCTCTAGAGGCCACAATTATGACCCGAGCACCCCGATTTTACACCAGGAAGGGAATCTGGCCAAATTATAGTAGGCATGTGCGTTTTAATGAAACCAATGAACTATTGAACTAAATGGAACTGTGGAACTAAATGAATGGCCAAGTTCCTTCTGCGGAATGTACCGAAAAATATCAGAAACGAGATTGCTCAACTCTAGCTACGCGGAGATTTTGTATTATCCATTTATAACAGAAGTCTTCCATATTCGGCCAATATTCACTTATCTGAAACATATCTCGGAAGGGGATAAGATAATCTCATATTCACGTTCACTAGTGAACCCTCCGATCCCTCCGAAAATGACGAAATTTAGACTCATCCTTATATACTCAATGTATATATACAGTTTGCTGGTTTTATACACCCAAAGTTTATTTATTCACATTCCGTTTCAGACAACTTGGAAGTTTTTAGTCGCATTTTCACATTGTTGTGGCTGTACGTTGGTATTCCGGGATATTGGTGGGTAAAATACATTTTTGCGAGATATGTACAATATAGGTTCATGTTTTGATATATCCCCCCACTTAAAGGTCCCGAACCACTTTTGGAATAATTTAGGTTTTACGTCAATTTTTTGACGCAATATTTTCGGAATTATTAAGGTTCTTAACGATGTGACTATAAATTTTCAAAAATATTTTAATATAGGTTAAGTTTTAAATAGCCCCTAAACAAATGTCCTGTTTTATTTTCGGTATATTGAAAACCCTACCCCAGCTTTAGATCTGAATGTTTGTAGTTTGGAACATTATTTCTTCAGAACATGAACAACCTACTACCACTTAATGTAGTAACCAAGTCCCCATATAAAGGTACCGATCGATTTAAGGAATTTTGATTGCATACCACATATTGGAGTGTATAAAAACCTCGATATGTCCGAACTTAACGACGCTTTCGATTGTTTATGTACCTCTTCTATAACGTATTTTCAAAATCCTGATTTATAATCACACACAAAATTATATTCATGCAAACTCTCAAGATTCTAACATCTGTCATTTCGTGATAATATAATAAATAATAAAAATAATAAAATAAAATAATAAAAATAATTCCTAATATAGACGCATGTTATAATTCATGTCACTATGGAGTACATCCCCTGTAGTCATGTAAAACAAACACCTTGGTTGAAACGGTGTGATTATTTCTTATCTTTCATTTTAAAACTAATACAGTCGGAAGAACTTCACCTAATTTTTTATCAGAATTAACAAATTATGCATTTGGGAGAATGTAACAAAAATTACTATATTCCAGATAGATAATTTTCTTATCTTTACACAATTTTTTGTTCATTTAGTCTCCACGAAAATATTTTTTGTTTCATGTTGTAGGTTATTAAATCACACAAAAAAAGTTGTAATAAAAAAGTAGAAAATATATTCCAGTTTGGTTGTCAGCATATTTGACTGTTAGGTGAAAAAGTGTCAAAGACCTACTTCGCAGCAGCAACTGCTGCCGTTTTTATTTCGAACAGGTTGCTTAGCCAATGAACTGTTTATTTGGCCTCTGCGCTGCTGCCATCTGCCAACATTAATAAGCTTCAGCATAAATAAACTTAAAGTTGACTTTGAATTAGAAAAAAAATATCAGGAATTAGCGGAATTATAAATGTGATTTTTTATTTTTGGTTTTGTTCTACTGTCATCAGTCAGATTCTTTAACAATTTTCTAGAACTTGTCTGTTAGTGGTTTGTGCCGCATAATGGGAAGAAGCAACTGAATAATGTTGGGAATAAACATAAATCGATTAAACATGGGAGCCAGGGCTTCATTCTTAATGGGAATCATGAAATTAGGGTCAAATGTGTTACCTATTGTGAACTACTAATTGCTGAATAATGAGAGAAAATAAACGAAAAAGACATGGTGTTCTAAATGGAGAACCATTTTTAACACAAATTGAAATGAAGGGTACCACGAGGAGGAAAACATTTTTATTAGGATATCATAAAAACATTTTTTTATTTTTAAAAAATCCACGCTAGTTGTTAAAAATATTCTTAAATAAGTAAAAATGACATTAAGATCGACCTACCCAAATTTTTTAAAGCCTATTGGCCAAATGGTCCTTCAAAAAATATTTTTAAAAAATCAACGCCTATTGGCCAAATGGTCCCTCAAAAAATATTTTTTTAAAAAATCACGCCTATACGCCTATTGGCCTAATAGCCGTTCAAAAATCTTTTTAAAATCCACGCCTATTGGCCTAATAGCCGTTCAAAAATCTTTTTAAAATCCACGCCTATTGGCCTAATAGCCGTTCAAAAATCTTTTTAAAATCCACGCCTATTGGCCTAATAGCCGTTCAAAAATCTTTTTAAAATCCACGCCTATTGGCCTAATAGCCGTTCAAAAATCTTTTTAAAATCCACGCCTATTGGCCTAATAGCCGTTCAAAAATCTTTTTAAAATCCACGCCTATTGGCCTAATAGCCGTTCAAAAATCTTTTTAAAATCCACGCCTATTGGCCTAATAGCCGTTCAAAAATCTTTTTAAAATCCACGCCTATTGGCCTAATAGCCGTTCAAAAATCTTTTTAAAATCCACGCCTATTGGCCTAATAGCCGTTCAAAAATCTTTTTAAAATCCACGCCTATTGGCCTAATAGCCGTTCAAAAATCTTTTTAAAATCCACGCCTATTGGCCTAATAGCCGTTCAAAAATCTTTTTAAAATCCACGCCTATTGGCCTAATAGCCGTTCAAAAATCTTTTTAAAATCCACGCCTATTGGCCTAATAGCCGTTCAAATGTTTATTTAAAAATCCACGCCTATTGGCCTAATATCCCTTCAAAAATCTTTTTAAAATCCACGCCTATTGGCCTAATATCCCTTCAAAAATCTTTTTAAAATCCACACCTATTGGCCTAATATCCCTTCAAAAATCTTTTTAAATACCACGCCTATTGGCCTAATAGCCGTTCAAAAATTTATTTAAAAATCCACGTCTATTGGCCTAATAGCCCTTCAAAAATCTTTTTAAAAAATCCACGCCTATTGGCCTAATAGCCGTTCAAAAATATATTTAAAAATCCGCTCCTATTGACCTAATAGCCCTTCACAAATATTTTTAAAAATCCGCTCCTATTGACCTAATAGCCCTTCAAAAATATTTTTAAAAATCCACGCCTATTCAAAAAATATTCGTTAAAAAATCCACGCTTATTGACCTCAGGGACCTTAAAAAAATATTCTTTAAAAAATCCACGCTTATTGACCTCAGGGACCTTAAAAAAATATTCTTTAAAAAATCCACGCTTATTGACCTCAGGGACCTTAAAAAAATATTCTTTAAAAAATCCACGCTTATTGACCTCAGGGACCTTAAAAAAATATTCTTTAAAAAATCCACGCTTATTGACCTCAGGGACCTTAAAAAAATATTCTTTAAAAAATCCACGCTTATTGACCTCAGGGACCTTCAAAAAAATTCTTTAAAAAATCCACGCTTATTGACCTCAGGGACCTTCAAAAAAATATTCTTTAAAAAATCCACGCTTATTGACCTCAGGGACCTTCAAAAAAATATTCTTTAAAAAATCCACTCTTATTGACCTCCTTCAAAAAAAAATATTCTTTAAAAAATCCACGCTTATTGACCTCCTTCAAAAAAAATATTCTTTAAAAAATCCACGCTTATTGACCTCAGGGACCTTCAAAAAATATTCTTTAAAAAATCCACGCTTATTGACCTCAGGGACCTTCAAAAAATATTCTTTAAAAAATCCACGCTTATTGACCTCAGGGACCTTCAAAAAATATTCTTTAAAAAATCCACGCTTATTGACCTCAGGGACCTTCAAAAAATATTCTTTAAAAAATCCACGCTTATTGACCTCAGGGACCTTCAAAAAATATTCTTTAAAAAATCCACGCTTATTGACCTCAGGGACCTTCAAAAAATATTCTTTAAAAAATCCACGCTTATTGACCTCAGGGACCTTCAAAAAATATTCTTTAAAAAGTCCACGCTTATTGAACTCAGGGACCTTCAAAAAATATTCTTTAAAAAATCCACGCTTATTGACCTCAGGGACCTTCAAAAAATATTCTTTAAAAAATCCACGCTTATTGACCTCAGGGACCTTGAAAAAATATTCTTTAAAAATTCCACGCTTATTCAGCTCGTGGTCCTTCAAATAATATTCTTTAAAAACAAATCCACGCATTTAAACCTCATGGTCTTTAAAAAAAATATTCTTTAAAAAAATCCACGCCTATTCACCTCAGGGACCTTAAAAAAATATTCTTTAAAAAATCCACGCTTTGGATACTAGCTGACTCATTAGTCAAATATTTTCCCCAAAACCCTAAACATACTTTGTTTATAATTTCGCTTTACACGAATGAGCACATGGCGCAAATCTTTAACTTCCATTAAAGTAAATATATAGCAATTAAAGGTCACGCTATGTTGCTGACCCTAATTTTTATGAAACCAAAACAACATCAACAAATTCCAAACATTGGCACTTGTACCTTTTCTGGCTTTCCATTGGCCTCATCAGTAAACGGCACATAGCTGTACACCAATGGCTGCCATTTGGCTACCTCAATCACCACATCACCCTAGTAACACTGTCACGAACATCATAACCATCGTCATCATCGCGGTGATCTCCTCCATTTGGGGCTAATTTCATTGCTGCTGCTGTTTTTTTTGTTGTCATAATTATCGCTCCAGAATTTTTCTGTTGACTTTGGTCATTTGTTTGTTAATTATTACTATTACCATTATTTTTTGTTGTTGTTGTCGTTGGGGTAATACTGTTTTGTGTAACTGAGACTTGAGGAATAAAAGCTCACAAAAAATCGAACCAAGTGAAGCGTTGATTGTGTCTGCCGGTATGCACCCGACAAATATGACATTGATATGATGTCTGTTGAACTAGAAAATGTTTTGCATCTATTCAATGGACGATGGACATTGACCATCCATCGACTAATGATGTCAATATTCGGATAGGGGAGTGGGGTTTTTTGCATTGAGTTGAATTATTGCTTCAAGGCAATTAACATGATCATTTTTCACCGAGTTTTTTGTTTGTTTCTTCTTGTAAGTGGTTTAGATTTATTGTTGTCTTGTATTTGTTTATTTAGTATAGAACGGTTTTTTCTTTATTTAACTTCTATTCAGAACTAGAACAAAAAACTCAAAGATAATTAGACAAAAGATATTCCGACGGCAAAGACGTAATAATTCTTCTCTGCGGCGTGATAAGCCACGCTTATAAGTATATAAAAGTATGTATATAAATACAAAATTTTTAAGGATAGTCCTTAAAAATTTTGTTAAAAATTGACACCAAAGCCCAAATGACCAAAACTCCAAAAATCTCGTTTATTGGCCTGGAGTACACTTATTGCCCTGGTTGTATTTTAAATTCCGTTTTGTTCTTGTTGACCTTTATTTGCACAGTTGACCAGGTATTTCCCCTATTGGCATTTAAAAAATATTAACCTAGGGGCCATTAAAAATGTTTTATAAAAATGAATTTTTATTAACGTGGTGGCCTTCAATAATAATAATAATGTTTGCCAATGTCCGTATTTCTGCATTTTATGAACACTATTCATAAAACTTTAAATACTGATTTCTTGTCAGAGTTGAGCGAAATAAACCATTTGTCGTATTGATATTATTTTTTCATCATTGTTTTTGTCTTGTCTCGATTTTTCTTACTACACACATGTTCTTGTTTTGCGCCAATCCTATACAACGTCATCGCTTACTGTTATATTGTATTTGGCATTTATATCGAAATAATTTGGAAAATACATATGCGAATTTTATAACTCCAATTCTGAGGTCTGTAACAGTGTATGGAATACAGAATAATTGGAATGCAAAACTAGCCATAAGTCAGTGAGTGGAGATGTAAACAAGAGAAACAGTAGACAAACAAACTGCTGTAAAACTAACAACCACCAAATGAGGGGAGAGACAAGAGACGATACCTAAGAAGGAATACATTTGCTTATGTCAAAAGAGAGAAAGAGAAAAAAATATTCCAAATCCAAATTTATTAAATAACCTTTGTGAGGGACTCATGTGAAAATATGAACTTGTATTGTAAGCACTCTTGAAATAAGTTTTATATTCACCAGGAATCCAGAATGCCAAATTTCACCCACATCAAGACTAAAGTTATCAGAATACCCAAAATGGGTAGAATCCTTTAGTCAAAAGAAAACATGATATTCCGAATTACAATTTGAGACGACTACCTTTATTTGGTGGCTATATCAAAAAATTTTCTTATATATAGAAAGTTTACCATTTAAATTTACTAAGTAATTTACCACGAACCCGGAATGTTTAAATTCACCTTTCATATCCGGAGATGGATCGCATTTATATCTCCCCCACAAAGGTAAACATTTCCAATATGTATAAATCCATTATTAAGCATACTTTGTACATCGAATTAATTCTTTCAAGTTCGAGGATGGGGAGTTACCAGAAAGAGTGAACCTATTTCACACCTTCTGGTACCTCCCCCACAAAATGTTCAAAATTATGCTGAAAATGCATTTTATAATATCATACGAACAGAGCATCCCATTCATCCCATAGGTTGGGGAAAAAGAAATCCATTAGATCGGTCGTCGAAAATGTCGATAAAATCGGAAATGACCGGCATGTTAGCAGTCGTAACATCCCCCAGGAGCTTCAAATTTACCATAAAATCGAACAGAATTGGCCAACAGGAGAGGTGTCGTGTTCCACCAGAAAAACGCTAGGCCACACACATCTACAGTGACTCGCCAGAAAGTTCAGGAACATGGTTGGGAAGTTTTAATGCATCCGCCATACAGTACGGACTTGGCACCAAGCGATTATCATCTTTTTCTTGCATTGCAAAATTTCTTTAATGATAAAAAATTCGTATCTAGGGAGGATTGTGAAAATCGACTACTAGAGTTTTTTTTTTTTTTGCAAATATAGAGCAGAACTTCTATTAGAGAGGCATTATGAAATTACCTTTTTAATGGCAACAATTCATACAAAAAAACGGTGCATATTTGGCCCAAATCGGAATCTCCGATTTGATGCCAAATATGTAAATCTTAATATTTTTTACTTGTTTGCATATATGTATGTATCCTCCAAAACCCCGCAATGATAAATTACAGTTACATGGATACATTGGAACTTAAAAAATCGAAATATTAGAGGGTTACTTTTTACTGGGGACTACCCTCAAAAATGAACTGATATATCCCATTTTCGATACCATACATCCTAGAAGTAATAGCAATATATGTGCAAGATCGTCATCTCTATCTTCAATATTCCGCGTTCTATCGACATAGAATTTTATTCTGATCAAGAATATACACTTTACAGGGTGAGATGAAGAAACTGCAACCAACTTCCACAAAAAAACCATGGTGAGATTTCTTTATATTTGGGTGGAAAACCACAAGTGGCTATCGTTAGAGCACTCCATAAATGTGAATAAATCTTTTGTGTCTCGTACCATCGTTCGTTACCGTAGCCCGACGTCAAGGAAGTGGACGAAAGAAAACAGCAACATCAGCAGAAATGGTTCGAAAAATAAAGAAGCGACTTGATCGAAACCCACGTCGCAGAGACAAAAAAATGGCTGGTGAGCTGAACATATCGCAATATTCCATTCGGCAAATATTGAAAAATGAGCTCGGGGTAAGGCCATTGATATTCCAAAAAGTGCAAGAACATACATCGCAACAGAAAGAAAATAGACTCAAAAGAGCTAAAGAGTTGCTTCGTTTGGCCGAGAGTGGTGAACTGCCGAATTTAGTTTTCTCCGATGAGAGAACATTCGTTGTCCAGCAGTTTGTAAACAAAGAACATGACTGTGTTTAATTGCCAAAGAGGTCAGCTAAAAATGTGCACCTTCGGTTGGCCACCAGAACTCAAGCGCCGGCCATGGTGATGTTGTGGGCCGCCATAAAAGCCGATGGTCGCTCTCCGCTCGTATTAATCGATCAGAATAAATGCCGAATATTATCGCGAAAATATTTTGGAGGGTGTATTGAAGCCTTGAGCACGCAAACATTTTGGCCGCGGACCTTGGATATTCCAACAGGACTCAGCACCATCGCACTTAGCAAGCGCCACCCATGAATGGTTACAAAATGAGGTTCCTCACTTCATTTCCAGCGAACAATGGCTACCAAAATCTCCGGATACCAATCCGTTGGAGTATTGCGTCTGGAGTATATTGGAAAGCAAGGTTGGCACTAAAAAATACCAAAAGGTCGATCGCCTCAAGCAAGCGCTTCGCCGGGAATGAACCAAAATAGTGCAGAGGAACATTCGGGCAGCGTGTGGCGAATTCAATGGCAATAATTCGTGCCAAAGGTGACCAATTCGAGCAAATCTAAATTTATTTTAAAATTTGATGCTATTTCCGATATTTTTTGCTTTCATTCAATAAAATTTAAAAAATGTACAAATAATGGCGTTTGACTTTGTTGCAGTTTTTTTATCTCACCCTGTATTCTTCAGGGGTCCCTCGTAACCATTCTCATGACTCAGGTTCCATTTCAGTATGTTTGCTTATCTATTTCATTTCCATTCTCGAAGTGGAACAAAAACATCTATGCTAATTAGTTAGAAGTTTGTCAAATGATAAAGTCGTCATTATTGATGTCATCACTAACATATTTGTCTATTGACCATTGACCATATTTTACAGATAGAGTGAATATTTATTTGCTTATGGGATTCTGTGTAACACTATGCATACCTTTTATTTACATGTAAATTGTCTGAGAAAAGAACCGTTTTGCAAACATTTGTTTTTTCCTTAGGTTTTAAATTTTCAATTTAAATGGCTTAACTGATGACATAAAATGACAGATCATCACCATTGTCTTTTTAGTCAATAACAATTAATTAGAAATATTTAAATCAGTTTATAGTTTTAAATGTATAACATAATCACCACATCTTTCGAGGCAGTTCAAGAAGAGATAGGCACTTTGGTATGTTCTTCAAATCTTGTAAACAATACAATAAATATTTGATTGAATTTCTATCAATCAATTTAAAAATAACTGTTGTGGGGTCAATATCCACGTGTCGGTAGCCATGAAAACAAAACAAACTTCCAATACCCCTTAACATTTTAAATTTTAGTCTTTACATCAAGAAATTTTAATGTTGAGAAAGTAAACCAAAAAAATGAAAGTTAACTCAAAGAATACCACATGCTGAACTATAAGGTTCCTAAAATTATCGTCTGGCTCATAGAACTTTAAAGATTAAAAAAAATTAAACACAAAACATTTGATTGTGACATTCTTGAGGGATCCCACTGTTATTTTGTTTGTTTTTTGTTTTTTTTTTTTTTTTTTGAACTATGAGAATTTTTAAGTGGTTTTCTAACGGTTAGCTTTATTCAAATTGACATTTGAAGTTATTTTCTTCTTTGTACAGAGGTTGTCGAAAATTACAGAACAGTAAATTATTTGTATGTGTGTGTGGTGCATGCGAGCGAGTGGCTAGACCCCCCAACTAATTGTGAGAATTATTTTGTTTGGGTTATTCGGCATTGTTTTTGGCTTTGTTTATTTTCATTTTAAGGTTACCAAAACGGAAACATCCAATTATGTATAGACACCATGTGGACAAAGTTCTACAAAATTGTTTTAGTATTTGTCTAAAGTGCAACATTTTCATGGAAATTATTGGAACGAAAAATATGTTATAATGCAAGCGGCTTAGTTTCTAAGTGGAAAATATATTACAAAGTTTGTTTCTTAAGTCTTTTGTTTTACTTATTCATGAATCTTCGTTTATTATTGTCTACAAAGGCATGTTCTTAGGGACCAACAGGGCTGCAGTTTTTAAAAGAGTGTGGTTCCTTAAGAATATTTTTAAGGGCTTATGAAAGTGTTTATGAAACAAATTTTGACTTCAATTAGGTTTGGAAACATGCGTTGGATTTTAAATAATATTTCTTTTTTTTCAAGGAAAA
This sequence comes from Musca vetustissima, assembly GCF_032173495.1. Taxonomy (NCBI): domain Eukaryota; kingdom Metazoa; phylum Arthropoda; class Insecta; order Diptera; family Muscidae; genus Musca; species Musca vetustissima. The sequence goes on from NW_026881735.1 coordinate 33,098, forward strand.
TACTCGTGTATTTTTATAACCGACATAAGATGGAGGGTACATAAAATTTGTCATTCCGTTTGCAACACCACGAAATATTCACCCGATATACGATAAAGTATATTTATTCTTGATCAGAATAAAATTCTCAATGCCGATCTGTTGAAATCATGATCGCAATATTTAAAATTTTGCGCACATTCATGTATACTACTCCTAGAATGTTTGGTATTAAAAATGGAATATATAAGTCCATACCTTTATAAAGGTTTCCCCCCAATAATCGGTATTTTGGTAACCAAGTGAAAAAATTATTAATATTGGTCTACTTCAAAGGTTACCTCCCGTATTTCGGCACTTTTATTTATGAAAGTATTTTGGATTCTCATTGGCTAGGTGTTTTTGGATGTTTTGTCACGTTTTCGAGCTAAATCGGCTGTACATTTGTATTTAGGTTCCTTATTGAGTAAAAAATCTATTATAGCTTATTATGCGGCACCAATTGTTTGCAACGCCGCGAAATATTGGTTGGATAGACCCAACTTTTGGTTATCGACTAGCTGAGTCGATATAGACATGTGTGTCCCTCTGTCCGTCTGTCCATTATTGTTTGTAAATGCGATACTGGCCACAGTTAATCGTCACAAAATTTTGCATGTAATACCCGTTCTGCCTACACAGAGAAAGGGGTCAGACCATGGAATAAAACATGTTAGCGCGTTTATTTTTTTGTGTAAAAATTGAAGATTTAGCGCGTTTATTTTTTTGTGTAAAAATTGCAAAATTTGCGTACTATGACGTATATAGGTAAGCCTGAAATACAAGGTAGTTGATAGTGTATCCAAGAGGAGTGGTTAACCTTTAAATTGATACGCATTGATGTACCTACCCGGATGCGAGAGTTATACTTAAACATTGCCGGGTTTTAGTTATTCCCTCTAGACGTCACAATTAAGGCCTAATATCACAAATTTTCTATGGGGAAGGCGATCTGACCAACTAATTCGAATGGCGGTCATAGTAATGAAGGTCAATATTTAGCGGGTCAAATGATGCCGCAAATGTGCTATTGACTTCTAATCGGTCAAGAGAATCCAAATATCGCGAAATATTACCCAAGTTCGGAACATAGATTCGCAAAAACTGAGCGATCAGTAGTATTGTGTATAATGTGTATGAGACCATATGTTCGTTCCCATCCGACTTTACTGCTCCGCTCACTGGTTTAAGTTCACATTGATAATCAAATTTTCTTGCCAGCAAAAATCAAATGACATAGCCCCATATTAAAGCTTCTATTGATTGATTTTGATTGCTCACCTTATTGTGAAGGGTACACAATGTTCGGCTAGTCAGAACTTAACGACGTTTTTATTTTGTTTGAATATAACGTTTTGTGGGACCCTCAAGGCTTAAAGTTTAAAAAAGGTTTTAGGGTACGCTAAGGTTTGGATTTTGAAAGAATATTTTTAGGGTCCAAAAAAGTTTATTTTCAGATGCCGTCGATTTTTTAACGAATATTTTTTGCAAGAACGATTTAAAGATGACTTTGCTCATTAAAATATTAACAGACCCATACACATGGTTCTACTTACAAATGTCGGATCTCACAATTGATTAAGCTGGGTCTGAAAGGGTTATGCAATCGAATTTCCAAAACCACCTCCATATTTTTTTATGCTATACTCTAATGTCCATCCCTATACCAAGGTTGAAAATATTTCTACGACTCAACCATATACAGCATTTCTCATACCAAATTTCGAGATTTCTCATACCGAAGTTTCGCACTATTCACAAATTTTTGTGCGAATATCCGTAACGAGCACCTCAAACCCCATACAGCAATACCCATTTTCAAGATTTTAGCTTTTGGTTAAAATGCGGATATCTAAAATCAAGAGGCAAAGTCTTGAGGACACATTCACCAATTCCCATATATAATTTCAAAATTTCAGATTCTGGATTCAGTAGTTTATAGTAATTATCAACGAAATATTGGTCCCTGGACCACCTTTAAGTATACTGATCGTCATATCATGTTCGCTTCTTGTACTGATCGGTTAATATATAGAGGATAAAACTGACCAAAAACTATATCATTTCTGTTTTCCAAACACTTTAACGTCGCAATTATAACCCAATCGTTTAGAATTAAAAAATGGTTCGAAAAAATGTATATGTAGTTATTTCGACTGGTCTGGCCACCTTAAAGATAATATGAATTTTATAACATCGATATTTGAATTTATTACAAGCATAATCGTTTTAATGCAAAATATTTATGTGGGTGTGTGTGTGTCTTTGTATCATTATCATGAGGTACGTGCAGCTGAACAAATCAAAACACTTGCAAAAAAATGGTGGGAAAATATGTATTTCTTTGTTCACAAAAAATCTTATTGTTTTAAAATAAAATACATCATACCAAGCCTATTTAACAAATTGTTTATTATGACAATAACATTTTAAATTAAAAAAATAAATATTTTAAAAGAAATTTATTACTTACGGAAATTATTTCCTCCTAAATAAACTAAAACTGAAATAAATGCAATTGTTGAAATTCTCTCCCCTCATTGAAGTCATGCGGAAGCATAGCAAACAAAGGGAGGGGTACATGAGGGACGTGGAAAATGAAAATTTGTTTGTTTTTGTTGTTGCTTTCTTTTAGTACAAAGGTATGATAATTACAATATATGATTACAATCAAATTACATACATTCACCTGTAGCTGCAACATATGTGAGTTTGTTTAGGGTGTATGTGTGTAATTGTGAGGATCATTTACTATTTATACCCTACACAACTATGTTGTCAGGGTATTATAGCTTTGTGCAGCCCCAAGAGTTTGTAACGCCGCCAAATATTGGTCCTAGACCCACCTTTAAGTATACCGATCGTCATACCTCGACTAGCTGAGTCGATCTAGACATGTGTGTCCGTCCGTCCGTTCGTCCGTCTGTCCATTATATTTTGTAAACACGATACAGGCCACAGTTATGGACCAATCTTCACGAAATTTTGCATGTAGGATGGGTTCTGGCCAATGAAGACCCCTATTGTTTTTGGTAAAGGTCGGTTAATATCTAGGGGATGAAATGGACCAAATACTTAATTTTTATCGGTTTTTCTGGTCGCTCTAGAGGCCGCAATTATGAACCAAACATCGCGAATTTTTACATAGAGAAGGGGATCGGGCCAAAGAATAACCATGCCTGTTTTGATAAGGATCGGTCAATATTTAGCGGGTCAAATGGACCCTGACTTTTGTGTGAAAAATTACAAAAATTTAATTCTATGACGTATATATTTACTCCTGAAGGACATAGACCAGAGAAGTTGATAGTACATCCAAGTGGAGTGGTTGACCTTGAAATTGATACCAAATATATGGTCGTATGAACTCATATGTGGGAGTTACACTTAAATATTTACAGGTGCTTACGTACTGAGATATTATTTAGTAACCCATTACCACACTGGAGTGCGGATATATAGAGCTGATCGCTTTGAAATGTTCCATGAGGTTCCAGTAGTGGCCAAGGACAACGACTATAATTTTCGGTGATGATCAGGTAATAATTTTGGAATGAAATGGATCGAAAACCAATTTTTTTTGAGTCGACCTATAGGCCACAATTATAAACCGAACATCACAACACAACCCACGGTCAAGAGAATCTCGACAATTAGAATGGCTGTACTGAATATTAGTTCTATTCGGAGAATATGTGTAAGGAAGTGGTACGGTTGACCTCTAATCGGGCAAGAGGATGCAACTAATACGAAATATTGCCAGACTCGGAATAAAAATCCGAAGAAAGTTAGATTTCCGTAATAGTTGTGTAGGGTATCGTATGGTCGGCCCCGTCCGACTATACTGTCCGTTCACTGGTTTGTTTATCTTTTTGTTCGACAACATGGTGGCAGATTAGAAGAATGGAAAAAATTAACATTTGGAGAGATAAGACAAACAGAAAAAAATAATTGTAACAATCAAAGTCAAATTACATTTAGAATAGAATGAAACGAACATGAAACCA
>NW_026881736.1:0-37347 GCF_032173495.1 Musca vetustissima
TATTTGGAATATTATTTTTTCAGAGCATGAACAACCTACTACTACCATATAATGCCGTAACATAGACCCCATATAAGGGTCCCAACCGATTTAAAGAATTTGGAATACACACCATATTGTCTAGGGTATACTTCGATTTATAAAAATATAAAATAAACACAAAAAATGCTTAATTAGATAAAAAATTATTTGAAATATGTTCCTATATTTTTTATTAATATTTTTTAAATAAAATAACTATTTTTAATATTTCATATACCTTATTTCTTTATTTAAATTTATTCTATGCTATAAAAAATTAAAAAAAAACATTTCTAATAAAAAAAATTTTCGATCCTGCCAGGAGTCGAACCTGGAATCTTCTGATCCGTAGTCAGACGCGTTATCCATTGCGCCACAGGACCGTGTTGTCAAAGTCAGCCATATCCAACAGCAACAAGTCACACAATTCTTATGCGTCTACACACATCGATCATTTGACCGCATGGCCAGTGCCAGCCACAACCATTCATTATCACGTGTGTGTGTTTGTTCTATTCTATTGTTGTTGTTGCTACTTTTGTGGAGCCTCTCTGGCTGCTCCCCACACACTCTCTCTCACACACACGAGTTCTGTTTGCTTTACTATTCTCCAAACAACAGCCGCCGCATAGTAACGATAAAGCCAAATCCCCCACTATTATGGTATTTATGTGTGTTTGTTTAGATGTTGTCGGTTGTTCGTTCATCGTCGTCGTCACTATAGCCATTCTAATCGTCATTGACGAACACACACCGCACATGGCTCCCCATTCTATTAAGTATGTAGTGAGACAAAAAAAAAAACAACAACAAACAACTATTTCTATTTTTAGCCACAACTACAGCAACAACAAAAAGCACACTGACCCAAGTGATGGTTTGTTTGGCGGTTGTTGTTTTTATACCCTCCACCATAGTATGGAGGGTATATTAGTTTTGTTTTTCCGTTTGTAACGCATCGAAATAATCATTTCCGACCCTATAAAGTATATATATTCTTGATCAGCGTAAAATTCTATGACGATCTAAGCATGTCCGTCTGTCCGTCTGTCCGTCTGTCCGTCTGTCTGTCTGTCTGTCCGTCTGTCTGTTGTAATCACTCTAGCGTCTAAACGAATTGAGATAGAGCCCCAAAATTTTGCATAGAGTCGTCTTTTGTCTGCAGGCAGGTCAAGTTCGATGATGGGCTATATCGGTCCACGTTTAGGCATAGCTCCCATATAAGGGTACCTCCCATTTTTCGGTATTTTGAAGTTCTTAAGCGTGTTTTTCAACCGAATTCGCTGAAATTTGGTACATTGGGTTCTTATTGGGTACTAAATGCCTCCACAAAAAATTATTAGTGTAGGTCCACTTTTTCTGGTAGCCCCCATATAACGGTACCTCCTAATTTTCGGTATTTTGAGGTTCTTGAGCGCGTTGTTCAACCGAATTCGCTGAAATTTGGTACATTGGGTTCTTATTGGGTACCAAATGTCCCTACTAAAAAATATATATATAGGTCCAATTTTTCTGGTAGCCCCCATATAAGGGTACCTCCCCATATCCAGTTTTTGGGGGGTTCTGACCGTATTTTTCACCGAATTGGCTGAAATTCGGTACTTTGAGTTCTTATTGGGTAGCAAATCTTTGTACTAAAAATTATAAATATAGGTCAATTTTTTCTGGTAGCCCCCATATAAGGGTACCCCCCAATATTCGGTATTTTGGGGATCTTGAGCGCGGTTTCCAACCGAATTCGCTGAAATTTGGTACATGGGGTTCTTATTGGGTACCAAATTTCCCCTCTAAAAATGATAAATATAGGTCCACTTTTTCTGGTAGCCCCCATATAAGGGTACCTCCCAATTTCCAGTTTTTGGGGGGTTTTGACCGGATTTTTTCACCTAATTGACTGTAATTTAGTATTATACCCTCCACCATAGTATGGAGGGTATATAAGTTTTGTTATTCCGTTTGTAACGCATCGAAATAATCAGCCCCGTAAAATTTTGCATAGAGTCGTCTTTTGTCTGCAGGCAGGTCAAGTTCGATGATGGGCTATATCGGTCCACGTTTAGGCATAGCTCCCATATAAGGGTACCTCCCATTTTTCGGTATTTTGAAGTTCTTAAGCGTGTTTTTCAACCGAATTCGCTGAAATTTGGTACATTGGGTTCTTATTGGGTACTAAATGCCTCCACAAAAAATTATTAGTGTAGGTCCACTTTTTCTGGTAGCCCCCATATAACGGTACCTCCTAATTTTCGGTATTTTGAGGTTCTTGAGCGCGTTGTTCAACCGAATTCGCTGAAATTTGGTACATTGGGTTCTTATTGGGTACCAAATGTCCCTACGAAAAAATATATATATAGGTCCAATTTTTCTGGTAGCCCCCATATAAGGGTACCTCCCCATATCCAGTTTTTGGGGGTTTCTGACCGTATTTTTTCACCGAATTGGCTGAAATTCGGTACTTTGAGTTCTTATTGGGTAGCAAATCTTTGTACTAAAAATTATAAATATAGGTCAATTTTTTCTGGTAGCCCCCATATAAGGGTACCCCCCAATATTCGGTATTTTGGGGATCTTGAGCGCGGTTTCCAACCGAATTCGCTGAAATTTGGTACATGGGGTTATTATTGGGTACCAAATTTCCCCTCTAAAAATGATAAATATAGGTCCACTTTTTCTGGTAGCCCCCATATAAGGGTACCTCCCAATTTCCAGTTTTTGGGGGGTTTTGACCGGATTTTTTCACCTAATTGACTGTAATTTGGTAATTTGAGTTCTTATTGGGTCGCAAATCTCTTCACAGAAAATGATAAATATAGGTCAATTTTTTCGGGTAGCCCCCATATAAGGGTACCCCCAATTTTCGATATTTTGAGGTTCTTGAGCGGGTTTTCCAACCGAATTCGCTGAAATTTGGTAATTTGTAGTCGTATATGGTAACAAATCTCCCCACCAAAAATTATTAATATTTACCGCTTTTTAGGGGTAGTCCCCATATAACCCCCTTTTTATACCCTCCACCATAGTATGGAGGGTATATTAGTTTTGTTTTTCCGTTTGTAACGCATCGAAATAATCATTTCCGACCCTATAAAGTATATATATTCTTGATCAGCGTAAAATTCTATGACGATATAGCCATGTCCGTCTGTCCGTCTGTCCGTCTGTCCGTCTGTCTGTCTGTCTGTCCGTCTGTCTGTTGTAATCACTCTAGCGTCTAAACGAATGGAGATAGATCGCCAAAATTTTGCATAGAGTCGTCTTTTGTCTGCAGGCAGGTCAAGTTCGAAGATGGGCTTTATCGGTCCACGTTTAGGCATAGCTCCCATATAAGGGTACCCCCAAATTTTCGGTATTTTGGGGTTCTTGAGCGCGGTTTTCAACCGAATTCGCTGAAATTTGCTACATAGGGTTCTTATTGGGTACTTAATATCTCCACAAAAAATTATAAATATAGGTCCACTTTTTCTGGTAGCCCCCATATAAGGGTACCCCCAATTTTGCGGTATTTTGGGGTTCTTGAGCGCGTTTTTCAACCGATTTCGCTGAAATTTGGTATTTTGTAGTCGTATATGGTAACAAATCTCCCTACCAAAAATTATTAATATTCACCCCCTTTTAGGGGTAGTCCCCTTATAACCCCCTTTTTATACCCTCCACCATAGTATGGAGGGTATATTAGTTTTGTTTTTCCGTTTGTAACGCATCGAAATAATCATTTCCGACCCTATAAAGTATATATATTCTTGATCAGCGTAAAATTCTATGACGATCTAAGCATGTCCGTCTGTCCGTCTGTCCGTCTGTCCGTCTGTCTGTCTGTCTGTCCGTCTGTCTGTTGTAATCACTCTAGCGTCTAAACGAATGGAGATAGATCGCCAAAATTTTGCATAGAGTCGTCTTTTGTCTGCAGGCAGGTCAAGTTCGAAGATGGGCTTTATCGGTCCACGTTTAGGCATAGCTCCCATATAAGGGTACCCCCAAATTTTCGGTATTTTGGGGTTCTTGAGCGCGGTTTTCAACCGAATTCGCTGAAATTTGCTACATAGGGTTCTTATTGGGTACTTAATATCTCCACAAAAAATTATAAATATAGGTCCACTTTTTCTGGTAGCCCCCATATAAGGGTACCCCCAATTTTGCGGTATTTTGGGGTTCTTGAGCGCGTTTTTCAACCGATTTCGCTGAAATTTGGTATTTTGTAGTCGTATATGGTAACAAATCTCCCTACCAAAAATTATTAATATTCACCCCCTTTTAGGGGTAGTCCCCTTATAACCCCCTTTTTTATACCCTCCACCATAGTATGGAGGGTATATTAGTTTTGTTTTTATACCCTCCACCATAGTATGGAGGGTATATTAGTTTTGTTTTTCCGTTTGTAACGCATCGAAATAATCATTTCCGACCCTATAAAGTATATATATTCTTGATCAGCGTAAAATTCTATGACGATCTAAGCATGTCCGTCTGTCCGTCTGTCCGTCTGTCCGTCTGTCCGTCTGTCTGTCTGTCTGTCCGTCTGTCTGTTGTAATCACTCTAGCGTCTAAACGAATTGAGATAGAGCCCCAAAATTTTGCATAGAGTCGTCTTTTGTCTGCAGGCAGGTCAAGTTCGATGATGGGCTATATCGGTCCACGTTTAGGCATAGCTCCCATATAAGGGTACCTCCCATTTTTCGGTATTTTGAAGTTCTTAAGCGTGTTTTTCAACCGAATTCGCTGAAATTTGGTACATTGGGTTCTTATTGGGTACTAAATGCCTCCACAAAAAATTATTAGTGTAGGTCCACTTTTTCTGGTAGCCCCCATATAACGGTACCTCCTAATTTTCGGTATTTTGAGGTTCTTGAGCGCGTTGTTCAACCGAATTCGCTGAAATTTGGTACATTGGGTTCTTATTGGGTACCAAATGTCCCTACGAAAAAATATATATATAGGTCCAATTTTTCTGGTAGCCCCCATATAAGGGTACCTCCCCATATCCAGTTTTTGGGGGTTTCTGACCGTATTTTTTCACCGAATTGGCTGAAATTCGGTACTTTGAGTTCTTATTGGGTAGCAAATCTTTGTACTAAAAATTATAAATATAGGTCAATTTTTTCTGGTAGCCCCCATATAAGGGTACCCCCCAATATTCGGTATTTTGGGGATCTTGAGCGCGGTTTCCAACCGAATTCGCTGAAATTTGGTACATGGGGTTATTATTGGGTACCAAATTTCCCCTCTAAAAATGATAAATATAGGTCCACTTTTTCTGGTAGCCCCCATATAAGGGTACCTCCCAATTTCCAGTTTTTGGGGGGTTTTGACCGGATTTTTTCACCTAATTGACTGTAATTTGGTAATTTGAGTTCTTATTGGGTCGCAAATCTCTTCACAGAAAATGATAAATATAGGTCAATTTTTTCGGGTAGCCCCCATATAAGGGTACCCCCAATTTTCGATATTTTGAGGTTCTTGAGCGGGTTTTCCAACCGAATTCGCTGAAATTTGGTAATTTGTAGTCGTATATGGTAACAAATCTCCCCACCAAAAATTATTAATATTTACCGCTTTTTAGGGGTAGTCCCCATATAACCCCCTTTTTTATATTAAAATAGTTTACTGATTTGTTCCGTGTGTTGCGGTTGGTTAGTCGTTACGGGGAATAGTCAATTTTTACCCTACAAAGACTATTTAGCCATCTGTTGTAAGCATTCCGCCTTCTAGAGATATTGTGATAAAAAAAACTCAAACATGATGATAATGAAATATATCGGCAGACATTTAGGCATATCCTCAATATCGTGATACCTCCTGAAGGTAAGAATTGAGATAAACAATTAAAATATTTGGTTCAAAATTGGCATATACCGGTCATTAATTAGGCATAGCCCTCATATGATGATATCCCCAAATATTCACTATTTCCTACACTATGTAGTCAATATTGGTCCCTCTATAGGCATAGCCTCATATAACTTTGTAATCTAAATTACAGTAGTTTGAAGATTTCATACTCTACAATGCGCTATAAATATCAGTCCACTTTTTGGATCATACAGATTTTAGGAAAAATCCCCATTAAAAATTGCCGAAGTTTGTATTTAATGTACATAATGGTTTACATAAATCGGTATTATCGGAATGTGCTCACTTTTTGGTATGTTCCCTATATTTTCATTGCATGTATCTGTCAGTATAACTATGGTGGAGGGTATCCAAAGTTCGGCCCGGCCGAACTTAACGCTTTTTCACTTGTTTATATTAAAATAGTTATATGATTTGTTCCGTGTTTGGGTTTGGTTCTAAGACTCTGTTGTAATCATTTCATCTGTGGAAGATACGAAAAAAAAACTAGTACATAAGGTTTGATAATTATACTCCCCTGTGTGGGAGGTACCAGACGGAGTGGACCGATATTCCCCGTGTTCGAACTTGAACTAATTTTGGAAGAAATAATAAGATGGGTAAAGTTTAGATGAAATCAAAATCTTTTGAAACAAATTTGGTCCAAAGAAACATGGGGTCTAGGACCAATATTTAGAACCATACTCGGTTTGTAGAAATGTCGGTATAGGTACACTTGTGGTATGTTCCCTATATTTTTATTTCAAGTACCTATCAGTATACCTATGTGGAGGGTATCCAAAGTTCGGCCCGGCCGAACTTAACGCATTTTAACTTGTTTTTTAAAAGATTCGGTATGCATTCTCCAAAATAAGTAGCAGTCATTTCAAATTAAAATATATGAAAACTGAAAGTTCGTCGTAAAAATTCACTATATGCGTAGTTCGCTATAAGAGTACAAATTTGTGTGAAAAATATGTCTTAAAATTTCAGACCAGGAAATGTGTTCGCTATAATAAAAGTTCGTTACAACCAATGTTCGTTATAAGCGTAGTCGACAGTATAATAATAATAATTTTGTATGGCCGCCCTTTGCATCTACCATACATTGTAAACGTTTTTTCATGGAGTGAACTAACTTTTGCAGGGCATAATTGTTTGGAATATTGTGTCACTCTTCCAATATGGTAGTTTTTAATACATATGTATATAATTTTTGTTGCCTTTTAGCTTTTTTTTAAATATACCGACAAATTTTTTATTGGGTCGGGACTTTGGGCTTGAGTATCCAAAACACTTCCACTGTTATAAAAACGCCACATACACATATATGTGATCTGTGCTTACGATCATTATCCTGATAATATTTAAAATGTTGTCAAATAATTGGTTAATTTTTGATGACCTTTTGAGACTATAGTCATGTGAAAAAGTTATTCAATCTAGACGGCGTTTTAAGAAGAGTTGTGTGTTTTTGTTTTGACCATTTTCCTATCATATATTGTAAGCCTAGTGCGAAAAGTCATAAAAAAGCTTCGAAACTGTAGGTTTTTTATTGCTCAGTATTTTCGAGCTTCTAAATTTGCAAAAGCAAATCATGCTATCAAAAAATCTGGGTAAGCCCAATAGCTTGAGAAAGTTTTTGAGCCGAATTGGGCATATTCGATATTTTATTTTTTTGTGTCAAATAAGTGTTTCAATGGAGGAGGGTATTTTTTATAACGCTAAGACAAACTCCAAAATACTTAAAATAGAGGGGTGTCTTTATATAGGGGCTACCCAGAATTTTAAGACAATAATAATAATTTTTGGTACGGAGATGTGTTATACAATGAGAACCCAAAATACCAAACTACAGCCAATTCGGCTAAAAACGTGTACAGTATCCACAAAATGCCGCATATGGGGGAGAACCGTTATATGGGGGTTACCAATATACCCCCGATACGGATACATCCCATTTGCAATACCAAACATCTTAAACGTACGAGCAATGTCTGTGCAAAATTGCATGTCGATTTAGCCGTGTGTTAAAATCACGATAGAGATAGCAATATCTAATACTTTCCTAGTACTTGTAGGATGTTTTGTATTGCAAATGGGATAACGCAATATATAACGCTACCCCACAATATTCGGTATTTTGGGGGTGTTGGATACGACTTTCTATCAAATTGACTGGAGTTTAGACACGACTTTCTATCAAATTGACTGTTTTTTTCTATTATGAATTGTCATTGGCTATCAAATCATCAAAAAACCAAAAAAATCCAATATTGATCCCCGTTTTGGTACAGTCCCCACTGTATTTAAGGATTTCTCGATTTATTTTACAGACGCATCGAGTCTTTTTCGGTGTCGTAGTTTCATATTTATTTTTCTCTTGGAAGCCCTGATCGATTTTACAAATTTGAATTGTTTATCTCCAGGTGAAGGGTATATAAAGTTCGGCCCAGTTGAACATAATCTCGTTTTTACTTGTTGCTCGCGGCAATCGCGTTTTCGATATGAAGCTCTCACCGTACATCACTCGTTTTGATACATAGGAATCGAATATCGAAATAAATAATTGTCACAAAGTGTGAAATTTCTAGCTAATATAACTTATTTAGATGCACGGATTTTTGTATTTTTACAGATGTTTTTGTAATATTTCCATTCCATTTCGTAAGTATTTCGTGTATAAAATTTTTAAAATTTTAAGATAATATTATTAAAAAGTGGTAATTACGATGTGTATTATTTTTATTAAAAATAGAATGTTTTTACAAGACTGATAGAAAAAATGAAAAAAAAAACTATAAAAAGTATATTCGGGGTAGATTCGGCATTTTAACGAGGGGCACATTCGGCCATATACAGATAGTACAATGTTATTTCCTTAAAATGTTGTTGACTTTGCCTTTAAAAATATTCTTTAATATGGTTCGAAATTACATATATAAGCCCAAACGTGTTTATATTGACGAAAATGCGATAGAAAAAATTTATTTCTGATGGTATGTGCTACCTTGAGATTTCAACGTCCGCCACTAGAATATATAGCTCTAAAATTCAAACATTGTGTCGGGTATTAAAACCAAATAGAGCCTTTAGGGGATCTGAATTTCTACCAGATTGATACCGATAATTATCATCGGGCTATGACTATGGTGCCGAATGTGCCCCATCAAATGCCGAAGCTACCCCGGGTTGGGACACATTCAGCGAATTTGACTTTTTTACAAAACTGTAAAAACAGTAAAAATCCTTTTGGTACTAGTTTTTATTTATTTTTATTTTTTTAACTAGCAGACTCGGCAAACGTTGTTTTGCCTTATCAGAATTGTATCAATATTGGGTTGGTAAAAATTAACGAATTAATGGAAAATATATTTCAGAAACTATTTACAGTCGACTCCGCTTTTCTTAAATTATTGAAATGTGGAACGGTGTTTTTGAGTTCCTTTCGAAGTTTGGAGGGCAAACTTAACGTTCTTCGACGTCAAATTTATATGCCGGTAATAATCAATAATTGCCGAAAAATATCTGTTATGGTGGGCTTTGCAAACTACTCTGTAATTATATTTCATATTCATGACTATCAGTAATGCGGAGTGATTTCAAAGGAAATTGCAATGTTTGACTCCAAAAGTTATTTTAGTGGGTGATTAACCTAAAATGAAATGGTGCAGGAAATCTATTTCACTTATCCGATATTTTTTAGTTAAGCGACTTACAGTAAAGCGGAGTCGACTGTACCGAATAATGTACGTCAAATTTCCACAGTTAAAAAAATGCATAATATTTTCCTCACAACGGTAAACCTTTATTTACTGATACTCCAGTATATTAAGTAATATTGTTAAATATTAAATTATGTCAGTATGTGTGGTATATCAGTTTACTTATTCCACCAAACATTTTTCAGGAGAAGGTCAAGTTTTGATCTAACTACTTTTATCTTAAAATTTTATTGAAGACGTAATTACTTTTCCTATTTTTATCACATACGATTAATAAGTCCTTTGAATCATAAAAATTGGTGCAGACGTTCTTGAGTTATAAAAGGTGTATGTAAAACAACACTTGATACTCCAATCTCCGACTTTTTATGTTTTTCTCATCTCTTCCCACTGCAATTAAAAACAACCGTACGAAAATGTGATTCTAATTAAAAATAAACTGAGGAACAATAAAGGCACATATAAATTAGACACATTGAGCATCTAATGCTCAATCGTCTCCATGTAGGATTCGAATTTATATATATACTTCCCGAATATAAGAAAATTTTCAATAATACCTTCCATAGGTAGCTAAATTGTAGAGGTATTTGTAATCTTATGGAGCGAATTTTTCATGGACATAACAACGTATGTATATGTATTGGCATTTTATAACAAATAAAGCTGGCTTCGTTTCCTATTTAGAAGACGTTCAAGTTTCAGACAATGATTCAGATATCGTGAGAATATATGTCATGTGTTGGTTTTATAACGTAGGCAAATTGGCTCACCATTATTTTATTTTATTTATTTATTTTATTTATCGATATAAATCTAGCACCGTGAGAATAATAAAATTCTTATGAAGTGGCGCTAGTGGTACATTGAATATTTCAAGAGTATATTACAAATAAAGATAGTAACAAAATATGTTTATTGTTCATTTTATATAAGATATTCTTGTAATTCATGTTTGAAACGCAGGGTGTTGCTTATAACCTGTATATTAGGTGGAAGATTATTCCAAAGACGAATAGTTGGTATGAAAAATTGTTTTTCCGATTTGGAAGTTTTAAATTTTAATTGTATTATTTTCTTGCCTCTGTTAGATCTGGCAAATTGTATTCTTTTTATTAAGTAAGATGGTTCCTTGTTTATTATAATTTTATGAAGAAATACGAGAGCTCTATATTTAAGGTAGTTTTCAAATGTCATGTTGAAAATCTTATAGGCAAGCTCAGAAATTCGATCACTACGTTTTTTATTAAATATATATCTTGCAATGTTATTAAACGTAACTTTAAGCTTGCGTTGGTCAGCATGGTCACAGTTGTAAAAAACTTCGGAGCCATATAAAAGAGTCGGAACAAGGTATGATTTTGCAAGTAACATGCGTATTTCCATGGGTGTAGAGGTATGAACTGCCCAGAGGTTTCGTAACATTCCATGTACTTTTCCTGCTGTTATATTAATGTGAGTCGACCATGACAGCGTTTCATTAAATACCACTCCTAGGTTAGAAGCGAAGCTAACGTATTCAATTGTAGAATTATTAATTTTTAAGGCATTTTTTTGAGTTTGTTGTTTGTTTCTACATATGTGTATGCATTTTGACTTAAGGGGGTTTATTCCTAGCCTGTTGTTTTCAGCCCAATTAGATATGTTTCTCAAATCATCATTAATTATATTTATCGTAAATTGTAAATTTCTTGTGTTCGATCCTAGATATAATTGAACATCATCAGCATATATATGTAATTTGCAATGTGTCAGTGACTCCGGTAGATCGTTGATGTAAATGCAAAAAATGCATTACTTGGCGTTTTAAACCTCTTTATCTTCAGTCTATATTTTGGCGTAGTCCGATTTTAGGTATTTTGAAAGTAGTAACAAATACCCTATAAATGGTCTTTAATTCGGCATTTCATGTAGGGTAAAGAACTTCTCTGTAAATTTTCGGTATAGTACCACTTTATTGTCTACCATTGCAAATCGGTTCAGCCGTTCCCTAAAGATAAGTTTTTTTTTCTCGAAATTTGCATTCATAAAAACCTTCCCACTTCAATTACAGATAACTGAGAAAAATTGGATTCAAATCGGTCTCATCATATCATCTTACATAATTTTTGTAAATTGATTAAGGTTAATTTTACTTACTAACTTATTAATTATACTTTTTTCGTCTGACTCCCACGCGCTTTTCACGAAAACATGTTATGTATGAATCGGTATAGGAATACTTAATGTCGGCACACGCCGATTAAGCACCCAATCTCTAATCGGTCAAAATACAAAGAAGCTAATATCTCGCCATCTGTCGGACGAACTTAAAATTAAACAGAAACACTCATCAGGTCCATAGAGCATATATATAAAGTTTGGTCAAAATCGGTGCAGTAGTTCCTGAGTGACGGTGAAAAAAACACAAAAATGCTAAATATTGCGCCATCTTTCGGATGAACTTCAAACAACACAGAAACACTCCTCACGACCCATAGAGCATGTATATACAATTTGGTCCTAATCGGTGCAGTAGTTTTTGAGTTTAGCGATCACGAACATACACGTAATTTTTATACCCTTAACCACACTGTGGTACAGGGTATTATGTCTTTGTGCATATGTTTGTAACAGGCAAAAGGAAACGAGATAGACACATGGTTCCTTTTGAGAATAACTTTCTGAGTCGATTTATGCATGTCCGACCGTCCGTCTGTAGATGTTAAATTGGCAAAATTCACTTATTCGGCCCAAGGACGAACCCTATTGAAATTGGGAAAAATCGGTTCAGATTTAGATATAGATATAAATCGGTTCAGATTTAGATATAGCTCCCATATATATATTTAACCGATTTAATGTAAACGGTCCCTATATATCTTTCGATTTGCACGAAATTTGGTACAGCCTAATCATTTAGGTCTAGAATGATGTCTGCCAAGTTTCGTGAAAATCGGTCCGGATTTAGATATATCTCCCATATATAGTTTCGTCCGATTTCATGTAAATGGTGCACCAAAGTCGCTATATATCTATCGATTTGCACGAAATTTGGCATAACGTATTGAATTAAGCCTAGAGTGATGTGTGCCAAGTTTCGAGAAAATCGGTCCAGATTTAAATATAGCTCCCATATATAGCTTCGTCCGATTTCATGTAAATGGTGCCCCAAAGTCCCTATATATCTTTCGATTTGCACGAAATTTGGCATAACGTATTGAATTAAGCCTAGAATGATGTCTGCCAAGTTTCGTGAAAATCGGTCCAGATTTAGATATAGCTCCCATATATAGTTTCGTCCGTTTTTAGGTAAATGGGGCACCAAAGTCGCTATATATCCCTTGATTTGCACGAAATTTGGCATAACGTACTGAATTGAGCCTAGAGTGATGTCTGCCAAGTTTCGAGAAAATCGGTCCTGATTTAGATATAGCTCCCATATACAGTTTCATCCGATTCTATGTAAATGGTGCACCAAAGTCGCTATATATCTATCGATTTGCACGAAATTTGGCATAACGTACTGAATTGAGCTTAGAGTGATGTCTGCCTTTGTTCGTGAAAATCGATCCAGATTTAGATATAGCTCCCTTTTATTATAGATTGATTTTAAGTAATTGACGCGCCAAGGAACCAATAGGCTGATAGGAACAAAACGTTCTGAAATTAGTATAACCTAACCTGTGACAAGTTTGTTTGAAATCGCTCAATATTTGGATAGAGCTTTCATATATATTTCCTCCCGATTTCAAGTAAATTGGGCATCAAACTCCTCATGTTAGTCAGATTGACATCAAATTTTGCACAACGTACAAAATTGAGCATAGAATTGCGTAGTTGCGTTTTCTAGACATAGCCCAACGGATGACCTATTTATATTTGTTTGAAGTCGATTTACATACCTTTGTCCCATTGTAACTAACGAATGACATGTTTATGGATAGATCTAGGTAGATTCACATTTAGATAAATATCACATATTTTATTTCATCCAATTTCATGTTAATAGTCCTGTTTAATATACCCATAGTGGTGAAGGGTATCATATAGTCGGCCCGTCCGACTTTACTACTTTCCTTACTGGTTATATATATAGAGATTAAGTGTCAGAGGACAATAATCAGCCATAAAGTTTTTATATATGTTGAATAAGTACTAAGATATAGAGCTCTAAACAAAAAGGGCCGAAGGTGCCCCAGTCTCCCCTACTTAACTAAAAAAGACAACAATTTTAAATTTTGAACATGAAGGTGCAGAAAGAAAAAAACTGTGTACACATGACTGAACGATACTTCTATTCGAATTCTACCATAAGTGTATTTATTGTTTTGAAATGGAGAAATTGTTAGTGGTGATAAAAATTCACAACATTCGAAGATTTCGGAAGAAATAGTATTTGAATCATACATTATATTCAATATTGTGAAGAACTTGACATTTTTATTTGGAACCAACCTATGTCATTATGTGATAAATGTGTACCACCATACAGAAGGACTCGACAGCGTACATTGGAGAATCAACACATTTGTCTTTCGAATTCGTAGTGCATGTGACGTCTTGCCACAACAGCCACAGGAAAGTGTTGCCAGAGGCAACGTTTGAGTTGAAGCCTTTCCTACAGCTTTTTAAGAGACCCAACAGTTTAGATAACCTTTTGACAGTAAATGCTCATCACCTATAAACATTATGCTCAGGTATCGCCCCTTCCTCTTATTTGAAGTACCACCATTCACTTCAGAGTTTGATGCCTAAACATAATTATGCAGAACGATGCCTCCTTCAAACTAGGCACAAACTGTTTTAAGTTCTGGCCATAAATATTTTGAAATATTATATGAGCAAATGTGTTTGTGTTGTGTATGTAGTTATGTGTGCGAGCATGTGTACAAATACGGGATCCAAACGTGCGGGCGGTGTATTTGTTTTCCCACCCGTGACGTCCTCAACACAACTCAACACACACTTGAGCATTCACTGTGAAATGTACCGTTTATGTAAAAGTACATAACGATTACACACATACATATTATACGTAACTGTCATGAGTGAATTTCCTCTTCAAATATCAACTGACAAATGCAAAATACCAGAATGGGACATCAATGGTCTTGGAATACGAATCCATAATTTTCATATCAAGACATTTCAAATGTAATGTCTAGGTCAAATCTATAATCATTATTATTGGGTGCATAATACGGATCGGTGTAGGAAACTACATAAATGTATATACAAATCGGATCCAATTCTTTTCGACTTCAGTAGGATAATAAGTACGATCTAAAGCAGTCAGTAAGGCGGTAATTTTTTAGGAACCGATAAAACGATTAAAGATTACTATAAACTGACGATTTTTTGTATAAATCCAAACACTGAACGGAACTGATTTAATTTGATATTACCACTTGCCACTTTTACTTGTATTGTAACACATTTTCCGCATAATTTGCGCGTATGCAACTATTTGTGGATAGTATTGAAATTTGTGGACAGATACCAAATATATATTTGTTTCCTAATCTTAATATTGGAAAGCATTTTAGATATATAAAAAATAAAAGATATATTTTAATCAGGAATGACAACTTTTCAATTTTTTTTTTTTTTTTTTGACAGAACGCAGAAAAAGGAATGCTTTGTGATGGATTTCAAAAGCCATACATACTCGTACCAATTTTAGCACTTTTAACGTTGAATAATGTCAATGTAAACTCTGTATAATGTGTTTATCTAACGTAGACTACTCCGCAATAACCGAACAGTATTTTGGGTGGGTGTGTGTATGCGTTTATAGACGATGTAACAATACCCTTTCATTATTTATTACATCAACCATCACAGCGGATCACAACCAGCACAACGGACCCGTCCGTCCGTTTTTTGACCGGATGAGTGCTGCGAAAAGATTCAATTATTCCAAGCTTTACATTGCACTTGTTTTCACATAATTATAAACATGGGATATATCCAACAGGCATGGGGACGTGTAGCACGCGTCGTTTGGTCAAGTATATGACGGCCAAGGGGACCACACACTAAGATGTCGGAATATGTACTGTGATGGAAAGAAATGTGCCACTCCTATCTCCACCCACAGACATTTTATAAACTTTCAACTTTGTTCCTTGTGTCCGAGCGGTTGAAAGGATACGACCAATATAATAAGTTTGAATGTTCTCTGCCACAACGAATTTATGTGTTCGTACTCCTTTCGCCAAACGCCTCCCTCTTTGCCAGTATATTCAAATGTAACCATCAGTAGTTTATAGTCCTTGTGTGATGATAAAACAACAACGGCCAACGACCAGCCATCAACCACTAACCTTATGGCCAGAAGGAAATAAAATGGAATTACCACGAAACGAAGGCTGACAACATCGCATACTGAAAGTGAGGAAGAAAATAGTTCGACATCAATTTGCATTGATGCGCAGCATTTGCAAGGGGACGGCAGGGTTATGCGGTGTGAAGTAAAAAATAATTGAAGAAGACTTTTATAACATTTATCTAGAAGAGCACACTTGATATGGAAAATTGCTTCTGTTCTGTTTTTCCATTTTCATTTCTTGTTCGTTGCAACATTATCCTTCCCTACGTCCCTATCATTTAATTTTGAGTTGAAATCAATGTGATGTACAAATGTGAGTTCGAACCCCTGACACAATACAAAAGTGCTCGGTGGAAACGGTGTAACACAAATAGTTTTATAGAGTTTTTTTTTTTGTTATCGTTGGATATTTCATCAATGATATAAATCCAGAAAATATTTATACAATTAAGAAATGGCTTGAACGTTTTTGGAATTGCAACTATTAAATATAAAACAGGTAAAAAAGTGTGACCCTAATTTGGTTCGATCCGAAAAAATATTAAATAATTATTTTCGGAAATATGTTGTTTTGAAGAAATTATTGACGTTATTGTTATATCAGTTATATCCAGTGTTTCCAAAACTTGATTGGGAAAAATGTTAGATTTTGTTTAAAAATATGCTAAAGTGTTAAAAATTTAAAAACAAGCCTCAGAAAAAAGTGCTAAAAATGTATTTAAAAAAAATTGTTTATAGTTTATAATGAGATCAATTTTTCTTAAAAAAATAATTTTATACTTAAACACGAATGAGGAAACGAATGTTGGAAACGCTAACGAATAAGAACATTGAGGTGGTTAAATGGACCAAGACTTTTGTGTGAAAAATTACAAAATTTACTTTCTATGCCGCATAAATTTATTCTAGTTGGGCTGTGACCGGATATGTACAAAACTGTACTGGAATATACGAAAAATGCTAGGAGGTGCAAAAAATTAAAAAAAGAGTCAAATAAAAGTGCTAAAATTTTATGGAAAGAAATTTGTTTTAATTTAATACGTGCTCCCTAAAAATTGGAGTTAGTGTATATTAAATTACATGCTGCTCCTAGGATATTTAGTATAGGAAATAGGTATATCAATCATTTTTGCGTAGCCCGTAAATAATGTTGGCAAGTTTTTCAATTTAAATTCCGGTAATATAGTATTTTGCGTTTTTCATGGGCAGAAAATCTCCAAACATTTTCAATATTGGTAAGTGTGTTAACACAAAAGTAACGGTAATTTACACATAGCTCTCACATTAAAGTACCGTCCTATTTTTGGCATTTGAAAGATGGGTTCTTGTATTTATGCGGACAAATTTCTACATAGGTCTATGTTTAGCCATGTCCTTCATATAAAGGTTCCTTCCTAGTTGCGTATCTTTCAAGGTATTCTTACGAGACACCTCAGCCTGAAAGCACATCCACATTAGATTGGATGCGATAAGCAGGTGCAAAGGCAGTAAAACCCAGAAATATTCCCTGTGCCACGCCCAGCATTTACAGACCTTCGGAAGCAATTCTTGGGATATGGGACTAACGGATCTGAGGGAATGTGAATGGAGAATACTGAAGAAATTCCAAAAAAAAAAAAAAACACAGAATTCATAGAATCATAGGGAGATCAAACTCAAGATGTTTAATATAATTTTCCCTAATTCTAACTTTCTTCTCATTTCTGTAGCGCAAAACAGGCCTCAACTGGCTTAGGTTAGGTTAGGTTTGGGATGTACGGCTGTTGTAACAACCGTCCACTCGGAAACTATGTCCATTGTGATTATAGGTGTACCTATAAAGAGAAAGAAGAAAAGATAGTGGAAGAGTAGAGAGAGAGGTAGTCAGAATAGGTGGGAGCGGAAGAGACATTATTTTAGCCAAGTCAATTTTTTGACAAAGCCTAGAATTAGGTTAGGGTCTATTTTGGAGAAGAAGACTAGATTATCAATTTCATAACATCCAAACTGTTTATGTCTTCTGCTGATCAGCGATGGACATTTGCAAAGGATGTGCTCAATTGTTTCCACTTCTTCTTCATCCTCACATAGACGACAGTAATCCTCTCCACTGGAGTCCCACTTAGAAGTGAGAGATCTAACTTTGCAGTGACCAGTAATGATCCCCACAACGATCTTAATCTCCCTCTTGTTGTGATCCAGCAGCAAAGACGTTCTTTTACGAGAGAATTCTGGCCAGATAGATTTAGAGATTCTGCATGCAGGTTCCCTTAGCCATCCGTTGCCGACTACCTCGCAATAGAACGCGCGGATTCTGCCAATGAAATAGCTAATAGGGGGTTTCACAGATCTCTCAATCAGAAGACTGGACGACTGTGACCCCCCTCGAGCAAGCTCGTCGGCTATCTCATTCCCTTCAATATCGTTATGTCCTGGAACCCAGCATAACCCAACTATTTGACGTATATCATTCAGAGCGGTTTTACAATCATGAACTGCTTTCGAGTTTATAGTATGCGACTTCACCGCTTTCAGGGCCGCCTGACTATCTACGTAAATAGTCACCGGTCCTGTAAAGTCTGTATTAAGCGCTTTTACTATCTCGGCCGCTTTCGTGATTGCAAGAATCTCTGCTTGAAAAACGCTACAATCATTGTTGAGTTTATATGAGTTTCGTATACCTAATTCCCTGCAGTAGACGCCTGCGCCAGTGCCTTCTTCCATCTTGGACCCGTCTGTGAAGATTGACAGACCTGGCAGAGGTAGGGAGCCACTAGTCCAGGATTCCCTGTTAGGAAATTCGACTTTAATGTCATTAAAATCCCTGTGGGGGGAATATAGTCACTGATATGACTATCCCCCCTAAAAAGGTCATAACTTGGCGTTATGTTTAGAATGCTGGCATGACCATAGTTCAGCGATTTCAAGGCATCTGTTTCCCGGAGTCTCACTCAACTGGCTTAAGTGTCTTTCCTTTTTGTTGGACATGTGGTGGTGTTATCCACCTCCCGTTTCAACCTAATCTAACTTAATATTGTTTAGAATTACCATTACCACACTAAAAGGCGAAAATTTCGCGCAGATAGCTATGTAATTTTGCATAAATTTCCGGTTATGGTGAAGTGCGACATCTATAACTTTTTTTTGTGTTGGTCGGATGATGTTTAAGAGATGAAATTAAATAAAATCAGTTCTAGTCGCACTATGTGGTCTCATTTATAACATCAATAAACCAATAAATACGGTGAAAGAGATCTAGTCAACGAAAAAAATACAGTTTTGATAATGATCTGCCAATATTTTTCAGACCAAGTGAATCAAGACTGTTCCAAGACAAATTAAAATAATCATTCTATGGCATTTTTATTACCTAGAGGAGTATAGTTGACCTTTAAATTTATTTAAATTATATTGATTTATATACACGGATATGTGAATTACACTACTATGTTCACAGGGTTTTAATATTCTAATATTGTCTAGTAGTATTATTTTCACACCAGTTGGAGGATATGTCACAGAATTTTTTACCGACACGGTAATTTGTTTCACGGCAAATAGAAGTCCAGTGGTAGTTATGGTATAATATGGATGGCCCCGTCCAGTTATACTGCTCCGCTCACTGCTTAAACATTCTAAAATCAACTTTTTCTCGGTTTCAAAAAATTTAATTTTGAACGCGTTTTTCTTCAAACAGCGTTTTTGAGAATGGGGGCCACGATAACTCAAAAAGTAATAACCCAATCGATTTCAAATTTTGGGATGTTTCTGTGTGAGTGTATACCTATCGTATGAACTAGGGCAAAGCCAATCGATGCAGATCTTCGTTATTTTTGAACACAGTTTGTGATCAAAAATAGGCGATTGTCCAAAAGAAAAAATCAATGTTCCTCCATTTTGTCAATTGTTGTGCGATGTCAATAATCCTTTCTTTTGGACTTCATATTCCGGAAGTCCCCTTATGACTGCAGTCCGAACAAATAATCGATTACCCAACAAACATAGGGGAAATGTATATTGAAAGTTTATTATAACTCGTAGAAATTGCATTTCTTATCGCTCTGATATAACATTTTGCATGCACAATATTTTGGGGTTTAGTCCCAATTAATTATGATTTTTCATTTTAAACACAGTTGGATTTGGGTTGATGTTTTTACCCATATTTCCTAACAATCTGCAACGTTTACATTTGAGAAGACGGCACTACATGCCACACTAGTAACAACCTCATTGCACATTTACGGTACAATTTTCCAGACAGGTTTATCTCTCGAAGAGGTGATTACAATCGATATCTTGTAATATAAGGCATTCCTTGGTGCCACGGGAATGATAAGATCTACGCCACAGTGCCAAGAACTCAAATATAAAATTCGTGAGGCCATCGGGGACATAGGGTAGCTACTTTGCAATTTGCTTGGGGTATAGTAAAGCTTGATGTTTTAAGATTTTTTAAAAAGTTTTTCAAACAAAAAATTTTGGCATACACTTTCGGCCGGTATCTCACGAATTCACAGTTACGTTACAAGAGCGGTTCAATGATGCCATCAGCTTATAAACCATACCAAACTGCGACTTTTTCTGCCCGATTTTCACCCCAAATGGAAGAAGCGCGCGATGAACTTTCTTAACAGAGCACGTAACAAAACAAGTTTGTAATTCTCAAAAATAATCATTTCGTAGGTTCAAAAACTCTTGGTCCAAACAAGAACATATGATACCTTGGTAACATTGCTTTGTAGGGTATAGGAGGGATGATAATTAAAATGGCCACACAATATAATACTATTTTCCCTATATAATATAGACAAAGACAATTGACTCCCATTCTGCTTTCTTTTTGTCTCTTCATTGTTTCAATGTTGCAAATTGGGTTATCATTGCAGCTGGCATACCAAACGTGCAAACAACGAAGAATCTATACAACACCTACTCGCTACAGGTCGAGCAAAAATAAAGGACGGCACTCTAATTATAACTGCGGTGGACAAGTCCGATAACGGGGCTTTCTTTTGTACGGCTACAAATTCAGAGGGAAGCGAAACGCTGGAGGTCCAAATGTCTGTCACTTCGCCGCTTACGGCAGCCATTCAACCCACTGTCCAAACTGTGAACTTAGGGAAGATTGCCGATCTGGTAAGTTATACGACATGTCAATGTTATGCCAAAAGACTAGGAAATATAAATCCAATTACCCCAAACTCATCTACAAGCTACGAAAATAAAGTGAAGCAAAATGTTTGCATCGAATTATCCAAACCATGACATAAAGAAAAACGGTTGTTATTCTTAGATCTTTGCGGCTACGGCTACGTCCTGCCCAACGCTCAACCATGCCTAGATTTGTTATTCTAACCATCATTAATTTGAATTTTAGATTTGCAGCATATCAGGTTTTCCCAAACAGAGCATATCCTGGCTAAAGGATGGACATCCTCTGCGCGCTGGTGCCCGAGTTCGATTGCTTTCCAAAGAACATATGCGTATTACCTCAATAACTAAGGAAGACAAGGGTATGTATCAATGCATGGTGAAGAATGACTTGGAATCTGTACAGGCCACTGCCGAACTAAGACTGGGTGGTAAGTAATGTTCGCCTGCAAACACGTCGGTATTTTCCTATTCTATTTGTATTTCCTTCATTCTCTTCCTTTCCTGCTCGATTCTCTTTTTTGAATTTCTTCTTTCAAATTGAACTGAATCGAAAAAAAACGTAGAAGTTGCACCCCAGCTTATCTACAAATTCATTGAGCAGACCATGCAGCCAGGACCGTCGGTCTCATTGAAATGCAGCGCAACTGGCAATCCAACGCCGAAAATTGTTTGGCATTTGGACGGGTTTCCCTTGCCTAATGTAAGTACATATTCTGTACATAGTACAGTCGTATGTGAATGTGCTTTGCTGGCCCATAACGGCATACACATTCGCATACCACCTAACATGCCCCTAAACTATGTCGGAATTCGTATGTATCGCAATGATGCACATACTACATGTATATATATTTCGATATTGGGTGATACATGTGTTGTATGTGTATATGTTGGTGAAAACAAAGATACTAAAAGTCCTCCTTTTTCGGTCAAAGAAAAATGTTTCGTAACACAGCTCTACGAATATGGCAATCAATTTTAATTTAAAGCTCGAAATTAGAAAACACACACATACCCAATTGCACACATGTGTAAATATGTATGTTTTCCTACATGGACACAACATGAGATATGCAACTGCATACACTTTTGACCTCACCAAATTTGTTTTTTCCATACGTATGTATATGTATTTGCCTGTATGTGTGTGTGTGCGTCATGGCATAATCCAAGCGAATGAACATTTCAAAAACTCATACACATGCACTCATTTGTAGTGTGTATAATAGAACCCAGCAAACTGAATATGCCTATGTTTAATTTCGGCAACTGCAATTAAACACTACCTAAAATTTTGAATATACATATATTAACAGCCTGTTTCTGAACATTTTGAAAGTAACAAATTCCAGAGAAATACTATCAAAATTTTTTATGTAAATTTTTTTCCTTCAAAACAAACAAGACCTAGTTTTCAAAAGCCAAGAAATATGGTCGTACGTCATTCAAATCCATCCGTTTCCAATTTTATATAAAAAAGCTGTGTGTGTGTCATTGCATTAGTAATTCCAAACATTTCTGTTTTTGCAAAATATTCAGTCTTAATCCAAGTTGAGTGTTTCTATAAAAACAAATATTGATTAAACCGCAAACACTACTGAATTAGTGGGGAAAATAATCGGGCATGTTCTGGCATTCACTTCAACGGCAGAAGTGTATCGAACACACGCCGAGGTGTTCTGTAACACACTTTACACCCATTTGAGGTGTATGCTTTACACTTACATTTTCATAGTGAGAGTCGGGTGTATTTATGTTTTTCCATATAAAATGAAATCTTTTTTGAAATAAAAAGGGAACATGATGATAGATTGATACGTTGTTACTGCGTATAAATTGTTTAAAATCACAAAAAGTAAACATGAAACGCCATTAAAAACAAATTTTAAATAGATACTAAGGTTTGTCTTGAATTTTCTTCAACTGAATTTCTTGCTTGACACAAACAGCTGATTTGAAGTATGGCCGAAGAAGATAGGGTTACCAAATGTTCCCTTTAAATCAATCAACAAATTAATGTTGCGAATAATAAAATATTAAAAAATAATAATAAAATTATCGTTAGAATTAACGAAACTACTAAAAAATAACAGAAATAATGTTAAAAACGAATACAGTTTATATTGTATGACAACACAACTTCTACAAAGTACCATGTCGACGTTTATTTTTGTCGCAGTTCAAAATTTCAATTCACGTGAGAAGCAGAACAGGAGGTAGCTTCTGAGGCGAAGTGTATGTGTGAAGTGAAAAGAACACGCCGTGAGTTCCAGAACATACCCGAATAATTTGTAAAGTGAAAATAAAATATAATTTGAGAATATGTAAGTATGGTTTCATTATCGACAAGTCGCCCTCGTTCATACAAACATTATTTCCTAATGTTGTCTGCTGTTATGGCTACAATGTGTCACCTGTATATCGATACCTAGTATTCAGATTGATGTTATTAATTAAACGTGTTTTATTGAAATGAAAACTTTTCTGTTTAACAATTGTCATTATTTCAGAGATTCTGGTTCTGGTTCTTCTTAGCTCAAATGCAGCTAAGCTGTTTCTGTATGTGAAGAGTGTGTTAGAGTGCATTCAAACCTACTACTGAAAAGTTGCAGCCGCAGATGGAGTATATATTAGATTTGTCACTCCGTTTGCAACATTTTGAAATATTCACAGGAAAGCCTTTATTACGGTTATGACATTTTTGCAACCTCGCATCCCAGCACTGACGTAGACAGAGCTACGGGGCCCGGTTAGTTTATTTGTATAAATATGACCCTATGTCTATATTTATGGCACCAGTTTGTCCTTAATTTGAAATAATATTAAACGAGATTGTAGTTATCAACCTAGAACTATTAAAATCTGGACATTGTGGGTTTCAAGACCTTTACTTAATTTCGTTTTAATTGTACAGTTGTTTTAATTTCCTTGCGGACTTATTTCTCGAAATGAAGGATATCATTAACTGATTCTAGATGGCGAGAAATGTATCGAATGCCGTTACAAAATCTTGATACTCTGAAATAGTTGAACAAATGCCACTGAATAAGTTACTGGGTATTCAGTAGCTCTACATTTTGTCTGAAATGTTATTTTGTTTTGCAGATATACCGTAACCACTCTGTGCTGTTGTTGTTGCAGTTTTTTTTTATTTTTTTCATGGTAATCCATCCATTTGATGTTTTTGAAAACATTTCGCATTTTACCAAAGCAATAAAAGCAACAACCACAGCCGGAAGTTGGCACTGACGATGTGGCTGGCATTTAGTTTTTTGTTTTTTTCTTTTTTTTCAATTTCTACCATTTTGTCTGGCATTGTTTTCGTTACTGTTCTGTTTGCATTCAATTTCAACTGGGCACATATATACATACACATACATATATATTCACGTTCTATACAGTCACACACATAGACTCATACATATAGATTTATTTGAATGATGTTATAAATTGAGAGGTTAGTTTTAGGGAATGGATTTTACAGTGGAGCATTTTTTGGGTCGAAATACAAAACTATTCGTCCCTACACAATGAAGTATTACGACACTATCCATCATGATGGATGAGTTTTTAAAAGTGGATTCCTTTGGAAGGCATTTTAATTTCTGTATTTGTTTTCTTAATATATGCTACAGATTTAAACCTATTTTCTTTGGCATTCTACTGCAGTAGCCAGTAAAAGCATCTACATTCCGGTGCCAGAATTAAGCTTGTAGATGTACACACGCATAATGAACAAATCTGCATGGGTATATGTGTGTATACGTATACTAGCAGATAGGAGAACACCAAGTTTTGACCATATAAAGCCTCTCACAATGTCTTTTAGTTCTGTTTTCTGATGTAGGGAAATCCCGAGCTGCTCAAAAGTTCAACATCAAGCCGAGAAAGTCCCCGTCATACACCATACTATTTAATGGCGCTCACATATGTTAAAATAAAAAAAAAAAATATCTCATCCTACCGAAAGGTTGGTGTTGAATTTCCATAGGAAAACAGAAATTCCATCGTACACAAATTCTTGTTGTTGTATTTGTATTTTTTGTTGATTCTTCACTTCACTTCAATTTATACTTGCATACTGAAACAAACATATGCACGTTGTTATCAGTTGGGAAACATGAAAAGCTTTTCCGTCAGCCGTTGGCTCCAATTTGTTTCGCTGAGACAAAATGCCCTTAATATGAAGGGCGTTGCAGTAAATTGAGATCAATATTTTGTAGTCATACTGAACTTTTTTCTCGTAAAAAATTCTTTTGACCAGCGAGCGTCGATAAAGTCGACAACAAAGCCGATTAATATCATTTTTATTCTGGCCTAGTATCGATGAACCAAAAAGCGAACGACTGAACATTTTCATTCAGATAAGACACGGATACAATTTGTATTGTATAATAATTTTAAATATTCGGTAGTCAAACACCTGAGGGCAAATATTTAAATAATATACAAATAATACGGACACTGTGCGAAAAGTGTCCCGAAAGGTTTGCCAATGTCCGGATTTCTGTAATTTATGAATGCATTTCGTAAAATTTTAAATACTAGTTTCATGTCAGAGAGAGTGAAAAACAAAACTTTGGAGTGTGTGTGTTTGATGAGAAAAGCGTACACTTTCTTTAGCACAGAAACTCTTTATTGGTTTAATTTTCCAATTTTGGTTTTATGTTTTCTTCTTAGTTAAGTATCGTTTCCTTTTTTACCTTACATGTTCTTGTCATGCGTCATGGTTATACATTCGATTGGGCTTGTTGCTCGTATCAACATTTGTTTCATATATTGTATTTGGCATTTATATCGAAACAATTTGGAAATTACAAATGCGAATTTTATAACACAATGCAGAAGGTCAGTAACAGAGTCTAAAATTAACAAATGTAAAACCAACCACACGAGTGAGTTGTTAGCAAAAGAAACAGTAGTCAAACGATTGTAAAACTAACATTGACCAAGTGAGGGGATAGGCGGAGGACGATACCAAAACAAAAGTATGAGTAGTGGTGTTTTTATTTTTTTTGGGAGGAATACATTTGTTAAAGAGAGAGCAAGAGAAAAAAGAAAATGTGAGCGCAAATAGTGATATTAATGAAAAGTTAGATTTTTTGGGAATAGTGGCTTTCTCGTGATAATAAGAAGTTTTACATTTATTCTAAGCGAGGTACATCTTCAATATGGAAAAAATAAACTATGAATGAAATTATGAAAATAATAATTAATTTTTTTTTCTATATAGAATCTCTGACCTTTAAACAAAACAAATTCCATAATTGGTCAACTGCTAAATTCAGTTCTGTTGTCTTTGAAAAACTGGTCGGATAAAGTGGATATAAGAACTAGACCACAAATAAATACAAAATCGTGATTTTTATAGTCTTCACCACACTGTGGATATAGACCCTTGATTCTTGATTGAGAATATGCATAGAATCACTTTCTGAGTTGATTTATGAGTGTCCGTTCGTACGTCTGACTGTCCATATTGAATTGTAAAGAAAGTACAGGTCGCAATTATTATCCCTATTGGTTAAAATCGGTTCAAATTTAAATTTATCTCCATATATATATTTAAGTTTCATCGAGATTGGATTAAATATAGATATAGCTCCCATATATATTTACGTGCGATGTAAAGCGCATGATACACCAAACTACCAAGGTTTGGCGGATTCAGAAGAGATGTTACACATGTATGTTAACTTTTGTACAAATCGCTCCCATATTATTTTCGTTCGATTTTATGCAAATGGTGCACCAAACACTACGTTTCTGCGATTGAGACGAAATTTTGAATGTCATATTGAATTCAGTCTAGAATAACGTGTGTACTCTTTTGTAGAAATGGGTTCAGATCTAGATATAGGTCCCACATATTTTTTTGTCCGATTTTAGGATAGATATAGTTCTATATAATTTCGTACGATTTCGTCTAAATGTTAAACGAAATACCCACAATTTGTCTGATTGCGATTAAATTTTGCACAGTTAAGCTAATTGAGTATACAATGAAGCATATTATGTTTCGTCTAATTCGGTTCAGATTTAGATATAGCACCTATATATTTTCGTCAGATTTTATTAAATTGTGCCCTAAATTCCCAACGTTTCTTCGATTCAAATGAAATCGTGAATGGCTGATGTAAAATTTGCTTCACAACGATACAGAAATATTATATATGTCTCCAATACATAGTTTTGTTCGATTTCATGCAAATGGTACACCATGGGCCCGAAGTCTGTCCGATTGTCTTTTGGCAAAATATTTTTTTTTTATTTATGCCGGTTTTGCAGTCAAACATGAGACTATAGAAAAAATGTACTGTAGAGATTTCTTTCGCCTCCATTAACCCAGAACGCGAAATTAATGCCCTTCGTTGGAAAAATCCGGATAACAAAATCAAAATACCGAAAATTCGAAAGCAACGAATACTTGCAAAATTCAAACATGTACATCTTTCGATGTTATGTAATTTAATTTCATTCATTTGTGTTTGTTTTTATATAATTTGTTTTAGTTCTTTACATATTTACATTGAAATCAAAAGATTTGCTTTTTTGCATCTGCCCATCTTCGGATTCGAATATTAATTTTAATAGTTCAGAATTACACAAAACTATTGCTAAAGTAAAAAAATATTTTTTAAGCCCCATATACACCACAGGATGTGAATGCCTGTATTTGTTTATTTATGCCAGTTTATAATACGTGTATGCAGTATATGGGCACTTCCGCAAAATGGTAAACCAAAGTCGAAGAATTTGTTTCTTTAATTGTGCTTAAATACGTAAAGTAAAGGCAAAAACTACAAAGAAAGACCACATTTGTCATTTTTTCTACTTGTTCTTAGCATTAATACTAATTTAATGACTAAAAATGCAGACACTTCAGAAATAAAGACTGGAAAATCAACTATGTCGCGTGAGTTACGTCGCGTGAGTGACCGAGAAAAATACTTCGCATATAAAGAATATGCCATATTTTGAAATATTGAAAGTGCAATAATAATGCTTGGTATCTCTTATTCATGTAAATAAATGATCTTTTACAGACGAAAATGCGATAAAAAAAAACTATTTCTGATGGTGTGTGTAGCCTTGAGATGTCAACGTTTGCCGCTGGAAAATATAAGCCTAAAACTCAAAAATCGAGTCGCAAATTAAAACAAAATAAAACCTTTTGAGGATCTCAATTCCAGTTAGACTGATAAGAATGATAATTACCAGGCTATGCCAATGGGTGCCGAATGTGCCTCATCAAATGCTACCCGGGGCAAATTTGACTTTTTTGGCAAAGCTGTAAAATTTGTGAGTTTTATGCGTTTTTAGGGCGAAAGATCATTCATGTAAATGTTTTTATTTATTTCTCTTTCGAGAGAAATACTACATTCCCAGCTTTATGCGACGCTATTCGCCATTGGTTAAGCGGCTCATCAGACATATTGGGCAATGCGGTTTACAAATGACATTACTTGATATGTTGTATTTATGTCGAATATTGTTGCGAAATTGCATCTATGAATTAAATTCAACCTTGACGTTTGGCATCACACTAGAACATACATTTTCAGAGAAGATTTTTCTTATGAAAACGAAATGAACGTTGTTCGTTATGGAGCTCCTTATATATGTTTTCAGTAGTGTTATGCTGTAACTGCTTAACGACAGATTGTCGATTACCAAAATATTCGTAAAGTTAACGACCAAAATAAAGTCGAGTTACTGAATTGAAAAGAATTACACAATTGCACTACAGAACAAATTATTTGACAAAATTTACAACGACCAGTGTTTTGCAAATTTTATGTTTTGTACAATTATACAAGGTAACTGCACAACCCAGTTGATTTGACTTCAATTGATTCTATACTCGTGTCAATATGTATATGAAAACAATTGTGTTTATAAAAATTACCCATCAGGGAAATTTCGTAGGCATAAAATTCCAATTTTTTATAAAATATACACCCGTATTCAATTTACTCAAAATAAGTATATCTCTCATCATAAAATAATTCACAATTTCCAAAATTTTCATATGTGATGCACATATAACTGGTAATGGCTCAATTCGAGGAAAGATGTGGAAGCGATACAAATATTAAATTGATAGATTTTCATTTATGATTTTCAATTTTATTTTGAGCATTCAATAATATTTCCTTTTTAAAATAAGTAATATTTTTCATTATTTGTAAGTTTACAATGACACTAGTATTACATACAACAACAAATTGTTTGTTGTACCTTACATTATTATACCATGTGTTTTCAACAAAATTAAAAATTTCTAAAAGTATTTATGCCAAATATAATATATTATAAAATAGCTACCTCTATAAATGTGTAAAACATCTTAATCAGTCCTCAATTCATTGGAAGTATTTTTATTTATTTATTTTTTTTATTCAGAACACTAAGATGTACTGCACTTAAGAGATTTGGTATGAAAAATCACATAATTAAAACATTATGTGATTTTTTACTTTACTGCACTGTTTTGAAAATATCTAAAAAAACTACGCAAAATTGTTAAATTAAGTAAACTAAGCACCGATAAAATCATGTACATATAAAAAATTGTAAAAAAATCTGTAAAATCCACCAAAATTGGCAACAATTTGTACACCTAACATTTGGAAAATCACACATAATATAAAAAAATAAAGGTTCAAATGTATCATAAATTGCTAGAATTAGTAGAAACAATAGAGAATTCTTAAAATAAATACAAATTAAAAAAACTCAAAAAATGGAAATTAATCTAAAGGATCGATACATTCCTTATTGTTTTTGATTAAATCTGCAGTAGAATTTTCAAAACATTTAAAACATATTTATCCACTCGAAAGCTATTACGAGATTTAATGATACATGTCTTTAATGTATATATAATTTTGAGAACCAACATCGAGCTCAGACCCCTACATTTCAGAGCTAAGTTCTAGATTGTTGGGTACAAATGCACCGCGTTTACTTTGGTTTGTTATCTAATTAAAAAAATAAAAACAATCATACCTATACGGCATGAAAAAAAAAATAAAATCAAGGGCTCTGTGTGCAGCTATTCCATTTAATTTTTAAATTTAATCAACATTGAAATGGAAGTGAATAAATTAATTGAACACCGCTATGTTCTGTAGTCATTCCCTCGGAAATTTCCAATATACATACTTACATTGTACATACATATTTAATTTCATTGGAAATTTTATGTTGCACACTGCGCAATTATTCTATTTGAACAATCAGTCACCTTCATCAGCATCATCATCATCATCGAGTTGATGATAGTAAATTTCATGAATGATGATATCTGTGAACAATCTCTTTCATTCTCTTCTGTTGTATGTTTTCAGAATGACCGACTTATGATAGGGCAATATGTTACCATGTTCGGTGACGTCATTAGTCACGTTAATATTTCTGCAGTCAAATCGGAGGATGGTGGCGACTACGAATGCAAAGCAATTTCTCGGGCAGGTGAAGCATCACATACCGCTCGACTGAATATTTATGGTAAGTTTGTTTTAAGTTGATTACAAAAAAATGTCCGTCCAATGAAGATATAGTAAAAAGTGTTTCACATGAACACACACAAAAGCAGAAGCACATAATTCATTTCTCATATATGATGTTCGGTTCATTCTTCACTTATTTCTAATTTAGGTATGCCCTATGTGCGACCAATGCCAAAGTTGTCTGCCGTTGCTGGAAAATCATTTTTTCTCAAATGTCCTGTGGCAGGATATCCCATCGATAGCATTACCATAGAAAAAGGTATGTATTCGTTCAACCATGGAGAAATGAAGAAAGCACTATCCAACCGACACACAAATGTTTCCGTCGTGTGCATATGCACAAGTTCGGACTGCATATTTCATAAATCAATTTCATTTATTTTTACTTCCGCCCTTCTCGTACCAAACTCGCCATGCCGTATCACTCTCACATTGCAAACTCAATCTCTATTACACAACCAAATGAATGCAATAACCCATCATCCATTCTCGTTTGCATCATCAGATGGCGTCAAACTACCCACGAACATATGACAGCGTGTCCAAAATGGCACGTTGCTCATTGAGAACGTCCAACGAACAGCCGACCAGGGTACATACACATGCATCGCTCGCAACAAGCACAACTACACGTCACAACGTTCGGTCGATGTCAAAGTCCTGGGTAAGTCCTGTTGCCTGTGAGGAGAGTATTCGTTATTTCATTTGGCCCAATGTAATTTATTTTCATTAAGTACGCAGATATTGCACAAATATTGCAAAATGTAATACGATCCTTTCTTTACTTATGACACACACTCACACATACACACGCAAGCCAATGCAAGAGAACGTTCGTTAATTTATGGCTGGTTAGTTTCTCACATTTAAATTAGATTTAGACGACCACATTAAATGTTTACTAATGCATAAATAATCGTATTGAAAAAAAAATGTGTTGCCATTTAAACGTTTTATGGTTCCTATACATCTATGTGTTAACAAAAGATAGATACTTACTCGATATAATTTATGAAAATCGGAAAAAAATCATTGGGTCGATTGTGGATAGCAACCCAACTCCAGTTGCCATTTCAACTGGCAACGCCACTGAAATAAAACTTACCATTATGAATATTGTTTTGGCATTGTTTTGTAAACAAACACAAAATTGAATAGAATATTTCAGAAAAACTAATTTTAAGTGATGATAAGCTCACTGGAACCATTTTTGGATGATGAAAATGATGTGCAAGGCGTATCATCTATTGGAAGGCATAAAGAGATTGTAGGGGTACACTTTAGCCAAAAATATACTTGTACTGTTCTATTACAACATAGAATGCTGTGACTTAAAAGTATAAGTTGTAGAAAGAAAAATAAATTAATTCAAATTCAGTTGAATAAATTGTCGGTTGTGTTTTATTAAAACCTCCTCCGATAAATTGGTGACCCCGACGTTGAATTTTCTTTAAGAAGTACCAACAATGCCAAAGCAATCCGAAACAGTGAATGCTGCATCTCAACAGAATACATTTCAAGCTGTTAGTTCAATGGCGCATTCCATAAAAAATCCTCGATTTTGGAGAGAAAATCCTTCGCTCTGGCTTGTTCAGGTGGAAGCACTATTTGCTTTGAATGGAACAGATTCCGATCAAACCAAATACAATATAATTATCGCTGAATTGGATACAGAATTCCTGACGCATGTAAGTGATATCGTGTTGAATCATCCTCCTAATGTTTCACGCAATTGAAAAAACGGTTGATTGAACATTTTTACTTGTCCGATGAGAAACGCATCAAACAACTTTTAAATAATATGGAAATTGGTGATAAAAAACCAAGCATCCTACTCAGAGAAATGCAGAAAATGGCAAATGGTGGTGTCATGGAAGATTTCCTACGTACCATGTGGATGCAACGATTACCAGTTCACACTCAAACAAGTCTGTCTAAATCGGCGGAATCTCTTGCAGCAATCGCTAAGATGGCCGACAAGATCGCAGACGTATCAACGTCAATGGGCATCTCGAGTGTTACCACCGGTATCTCTTCTTTTGATCTCACAGCCATGTCAAAGCAGATTGAAACATTGACTGCAATTGTCCAGAAGATGCATGATACTGGTTCAAGACAACATTCCAGAGGTAGATCTCATAGTAATGACCGAAACAACTCAACGACATCAGGTATATGCTTTTATCACCGTCGTTTTGGGCAGAGAGCTAGAAAGTGCCGACAACCATGCGCCTTCTACAGCAATCAACCATCGAGAAACCAATAAACCGGTCACTAAAGACGAACAGTGAACAGTTTAGCCAAACGAATCGCCTATTTGATGATGATAAAATGTTAGGAAATCATTTCCTAATCGGCACAGGCGCTGACGCTTCTGTTATACCCGTGGATCATAAAAAAGGCAACAGTCGTCCCGAAAAATACACTCTTTTTGCTGCAAATGGTTCATCAATCAAAACCTATGGAACAACGAATATCTCCAACACTTGGTTTTCGAAGACCAGGAGGTTCGAAGACCTGTTACAGCAAAACATCGTCGATTCCCCCAGATAAGTTAGCCATAGCGAAACAAGAATTCCAGTATATGCTGGATCAAGGAATTTGCCGCTTTTCCAAAATCTGCTGGTCAAGTCCTTTACACATGGCACCAAAAAAGAATGGCGAATGGAGACCATGTGGCGACTACCGTCTTTTGAACGCACAAACCATCCAAGACAAATATCTTCTCCCTCATCTGCACGATTTCGCTCATGGCCTCCAAGGAAAGAAATTGTTTTCCACGGTCGATCTGGTGCGAGCTTACAATCAAATTCCTATTGCACCTCACGATGTCCCAAAGACCGCATTCACAACACTCTTTGGACTCTTTGAGTTCGAGTATATAACATTTGGGTTATGTAATGCTGGACAAACGTTTCAAAGATTCAGGAACGAAATGTTACGCGACCTCGACGACATTTTGGTGGCATCCGAAAACTAAGAACAACATTTAGACCACCTAAAGAAATAATTCGCTAGACTTCAAGAATTCGGTTAAGTAGTAAACCTGTCAAAGTGTGTTTTTGGTCAGCAATCTGTTAATTTTTTTTAAACATCTTGTCGAACCTGAAGGTATAGGTCCATTACCGGAAAAAGTTGAAGCAATACCCAACTATCCTCAACCAAAAACGATATAAGAACTTCGTCGATTCGTTGCTATGGTAATTTTTTATAAAAGACTAGCGGGCCCGGCAAACGTTGTCTTGCCCATTTTAGATTTGTTTGTATATCCTACATCATAAGGTGGAGTGTACAGATCTTTGTAATACCTTGGTATTTATCAGAGCACACATAAAGAGACATTACAGTGCTGAATATCTACAATTTGGTGTTTATGAGCGAGTCTTGTTGCTATTTTGCATTCAAAGTTTAGTGTATATACATTTATTAATATTTGAATTTATGGATAAAATGTAATAAACTTATATGTACATATAAGTTTGACTTTCGGAATTAATTACATATTCCCAATATATTTATAAGACTTCCTCATATCGGTAGCCCAACGTTAACTTGGCTTTTTTACCCTTCACAATTTAAAATAGAGCTTTGAAATTTGCACATGCATTACTACTACTCCTATTGTTCACTTTTTAGGGTAGATCCAGTGGCTGTAATTTTTTATTTCGGATGATCAAAACCTCATAACAAAAATTATCAATATGGTCCAAGATTCCAGTTAGCCCCCATATAATAGTATCGTCCATTGTTTGGTATTTTCTCATGTGGTGTCAAATCTTCCTACCAAAAAATAATATATATCCATTCCCATTGTAGTAGCTATAATAAGTCATTCCGGAATATTGCGGAAATTTTGATATAGTCTCTGCATATAGGTTCCCCCATTTTCGGTATTATAATAACTTTGACCGAATTTTCCTTTAGAATTTGACATAACGGATTCCTGTTAATGAAAAACTTATTCCCAGAAATTGTGCACTATAACTTAACGTTTTTAAAAGACGCCGCACATATTTCCCGTTTAATTTTTGGTATGTTAAAGTTCTTAACCCGTTTTACAACCTGAGTGTCTGTAATTTTGAACATTATTTGTTCAAAGAACGAACAACGTACTACCAATTAATGCTGTATACATCGGTAGTTGACATATTGAGGTATTTGCAATTTCATAGTTACATCTACAATTTTTATAATAAATGTTTTTGGCGGAGTTTTTTTAAGTTTGCTGCTGTTTGATAGTTGATCTCTTTCCATTTGAGATTAGTGATATAATTTTGCAAAGAAAATATAATTGTAAATTAGTATTCTCTGTGATACACATTTTTGAATATATTCGAGGTGTTGTGTTTATAAGTTCAAGAACATTGACCAACGATTAGGCGTATAACCACCTGATTTGATATTTCCCGTGGCATAGCAACATTTTAGGTACTTTAAAGAATTTTTAAGAAAAATAATCAAGGTCTGTAAGTTAGAATCATAAATCTATTCCGAATATCTTCTGATTTTCATCCATGCGATTGTCCCAAAATTCACGTACAATTTATGGACAACGTGTAGATTCAATGATATACTTCTAAATTATTTTTTTTTTATTCTCACATAAAATAGTTTCAACACAATGTCAATTCAATTGAAAAAAAAAATATTTTGAAATTTTTCAATAATTGACAAATGAATGCTTTTAGGAATGATCCACCAACAATTTTGTACCAAAATATCTCAAAATAACATATATGACGTGGTGCAATCCATATAGCTCGATATTAAATTCGCGGAAATGCTCATATGCTTCATATTTTTTTTTTTTTTGCAAATTTTTCGACACTTCCGATGTGGCCGTTGGTGGAGTCCTCCAACAACATACAGCTAATGGCTGGATGCCTTTAAGTTTTTCAAACAAAATTCTGATAAAGCTACACCTCGACAATCTCGTCAATGATGATTATGTCTCTCAATTTTCAACTGACATACGTCACATCAGCGGAGCAGATAATGTCGTCGCAGACGCACTCTCTCGGATTGCAATCATTTCAGTGCCAACATCTATTGATTGCAACGAATTAGCTGAATCTCAGAAGTGTGATTCT
Organism: Musca vetustissima; assembly: GCF_032173495.1. NCBI lineage: Eukaryota > Metazoa > Arthropoda > Insecta > Diptera > Muscidae > Musca > Musca vetustissima. The sequence goes on from NW_026881736.1 coordinate 35,627, forward strand.
GAATTACAAAGTCTATTAAGCAATCCCGAATCGTCATCGATTCTAAAATTAATCTAGACATCGCCCCAAAACTTAGCGTGTCTACTGTGATATTTCAACGGAAAACGCTAGACCTTTCATCCCTTCAAATATGCGGAAGAGCGCATTTGACTCACTGCACTATTTGTATCACGGCGGTTCGATGAAACTAATTAAAAAAGTTTCGAGTGAAGCAACTGAAGTTGACAACAGATGCCATCAAAATCTTCTTTCGATTTTCCAAAAAACAAATATGGGAAATTACAAAATTCTTTTAAAATTCCATTAAACAAATTTTGAAAATTTTTTTTGCGAGCACATTCATGATTTTTGGTTCATAGGTTGAGAAAAATATGCTGATTCTAAATCCGTTCGCGTTCACAAATTCGGATGCTGCGCACAAAAGTTAGAGCGGTTTTAAATCTTGCATTTCAAATATAAAATAAATGAATTCCTATTTGTTGTAGTTCGCGAATTTCTTCACAAATGGTTAAACACGTTTGTTTTTACTGCATACTGGTTCAATCACATTGAAATACGGTATGATAGTCGCGAAAAACAAATAGAAGCATGAATATATATGAAAATAAAATAAATTTATTTTTTAATTAAGACAAAACGTTTATTTGAATTTTCGATTTTTTAGTATGGTTAAGGAAATACGATTTTGCCTTAATCTTCTAATCTTAATCTTCTTTCTTACTAAATATATTGCACTTACAACACATAAAAATGATCAATATCGAAAAGCATGCAATTCGCGTATTCGTGGAAATCAGTTGTTGCGCATGCGGTTTTCGTATAAACCGAATCAATATCTTCCACGCGGGGTTTCACGGAATTTGAATGGACTTTTTTAATTTTAGACTCAAAAAATATGTTTTTTATAAAAAATTACGCATCAAATTTTCGTCTTTGGAATCCAATTGCAAATAAGCTACGGTGAGCACATTCATGAGATATGCACTAAACGAAGCAAAATCACGAGTTCTACAATCCTATAATTATTTTATTCTATTATCTGGAGGCGCGTCCTAATTATAAGAAAAATTCAAAAAACACCGAAAATCCGGCTTCAAAATGTCAGCATCTATTATGGGTAGATGCATTGATTATATCGAAAAATCATGCATTAGAATCATATTGTCCATGGGGTATTCTGCAACTTAGTCACTGATCACATGTGCGTGCATTATTTAGTTTAGCCACAAATCAGGAAGGAACACAAAAAAACTCATTGGCTTCAACACATTTTCACCCATTTTTTTACATTACCACCATCACAGCTTCCACGCAACTTATTATTTATTACCAATATTCTAAGATTTTTACAAGAACACTTCATTTTATAGAAATGAATTTAAATTATATGCAATATGTTCATATTTCGCGAGTTATAAGCTTGCAAACCACAGTTTCAAGGAATTTAAAAGATTTTTGTAATTTCCCATATATATCCGCCAATTTGGTAATTTTGTTGCGAATCATGCCCGCCGTAGAAAAAAACTTTAATTAAAAAAAAAATAAAAAACGACAACATCAATTAATGTTTTATCCTTTAAGTCTTCATATGCAAATTTACTAGTCTTCAATTTAATGCACATAATACATTTGCCAGCCAGTTTATATGTTTTCATTATGGATAGTTTAGTAATTTTGTGTTAAATATTTCTGTGAGAATAATTGGGAATTAATTAAAAATT
>NW_026881737.1:0-35721 GCF_032173495.1 Musca vetustissima
TGGCTTTATCCTTTATCCGATTGAGTTATCGTGCCCGCCATTCGCAAAAAAATGTTTAGAGAAAAACGCGTTTAAAGTTTGAGAAGCCCTTCAGCCGTCACTTGATGCTGGTACAATAAATCGGCTATACCTTCAAGAGTTCTTGAAATTTTGTAGGGACATTCTTTAATTAGTGTAGATTTGAATTATATAAAAAAAATTTTTGACCCCGAGAATGGGGGGTCCCCTTAAAGCAAACTTGAAACACACAATTTTGTTTAATTCAATCTCAATCAGACACCCGTTCGAAATATATATGGAAGCTATGTCATTATAGTCTCTATTTGATACGTTCTGCAAAATTTCGTGTCAATCTGACAAATATGTGGAGTTTGGTGCACCATTTATCAAAAAGCGAACGAAAATATATTTGTATCTAAATCTGAATCTATTTCAACGAAACTTGCCAAGTTATATATATATATATATATTAAATCGGACGAAAATGTATATGGGAGCTGTATTTACAACTGAACCGATTTGCCCAATTTCAATAGGGTTCGTCCTTGGGCCAAATAAATGATCTGTGCCAAATTTCATCCAATTCGAATCAAAAATGCGACCTGTACTTTGATTACAATTTAACATTTACAGACAGACGTCCGCAGCCTGGACATGGATAAATCGGAATTTCTGCGGATGTTTATTTCGAGCCTGGGCAATATTTCGTAATATTTGCACCCTCTTGACCGATTAAAGATCAACATCACCCTTTCCACACACTGACATATTTACCCATTATTCCCAATATACATTACTTATCTAGATTCCCTTCATGGTGAGTTGTGTTTTGATAGATTGTGGTAGATCGACACGAAAAAACACAAAAAAATAATTTTTCGGTTAACTTCATTCCAATTTTTTAATGTAATAATCACCGAAAATTATAAGCGTTGTCCTTGACCATAACAGGAACTTTTTGGAAAAATACATATGATAATATAATTGGTATCAATTTAAAGGTCAACCAGTACTCTTGGATATACTATCAACTTTAAGGTCTATGTCAGGAGTTAATATATACACCATAGAATACACATTTTGTAATTTTTCACACAAAAGTCTGGGTCCATTTGACCCGCTAAATATTGACCGATCCATATCAAAACAGCCATGCTTATTCTTTGGCCAGATTCTCTTTCTGTTGTAATATTTCGTGGTATTCGAGTCATAATTGACCCGACCGGAAAAACAGACAAAAATAAATGTTTTAATCCATTTCATCCCCTAAATATTAACGAATAAAAAAAAAAATAAATCATGACGGTTGGTCCATAAATGTGGACTGTATAGTGTTTACAAATTATAATGGACAGACGGACGGATGGACGGACACACATGTCTAGAATCACCTCAGCTAGTCGAGATATGAGATCGGTATACTTAAATTGGGTCTAGGACCAATATTTCGAGGCGTTACAAACTCTTAGAGCTGCACAAAACTATAATACCCTGATTATGATGGACATTCAATAATGGGACTGTGCCATGATAAAATGCTGCGGGGTGAAAACACAGTTTAGTAAATTGAACTCAAATATCGCTGTAAGGGGGCTACATTAAAGCGTGAACCGATATTGGTAATTCTTGATAGGAACATTATAACATATGAAATCGAGCCAACTTGTTTGTGAAAAATACAATATCTGTCAAACTATCGTCGAAAATTGATCGCATACAATTATCAAAAGTTATTACAAAAATTGTGATTCGGCCACAGACGCATTTCGTGCTTTAAGAAGATCCCTTTGGGAAATCCACATTTACAACTCTAACTGTATTCCAACAATAGCATTTCAAACTCCACACGTAATTCCATAACTCCAATGGAGCACCAAACTCCCAATATTTGTCCGATTTAGAAAAAATTTTGCACAGAGTATTGAATCAGTCCAAATTGATGCATGTCAAGTTTTGTTGTAATTGGTTCAGATTTATATATTGTTCCAATATATAGTTTCGTCCGATTTTATGTAAATGGAGCACCAAAGAGTCAAAATTAGGCCGATTGGCACAAAATTTTGCACAGCGTACTGAAGTACGTCCAAATTTATGTATGCGAAGTTTTGTTTAAATCTGTTTTGATTTAGATATAGCTCCCTCCGATTTTATGTAAATGGTGCACCATACTATAGATGTTTGTCCGATTGAAACAAAATTTGGCACAGAGTACTGAATTTGGTCTTGATTGATGCATGCCATGTTTTGTATTGGATTTTGTGTCGAGATAAATTTTGGATAGAACACTACGTCCATTTACATATAGATCTTTTACAGATTTGGCAGCATGATTGACATACAATTTTTCAGATTGGTACCCAAAGTGGTGAAGGATATTATATAGTCGGCCCCGTCCGACTGTTCATCTTTCCTTACTGTTTTTTTTTTTTTAATAAATACATTTTTTTATTTCTAATATTTCCATTCATAATTAACATCAAAGTCATTTTGTTGTCCATTCATAGCTATTTTTGCCTTTTTTCAAGTTTGAATAAATTATAAATAACAAACTTCATATTCTGAATGATTTTGTTCTATGATTATTTAAAGCAATTTTGCACTTTTGCATAAAACCAGGCCAAAAACAGAATTATTCAAATTTTACCAGAAAACCCCAGAAAAAAAGGAATTTTTAAAAAGGTAAAACATGGTTTAACGCCTGAATTGTTATGAATTTATAAATGGCTATTCAACAACAATTGCCTATGAACAACAACAACAAAAACTACAGATGCATAAAAATATGAAAAAGTGGACAATCAGGACAAAAACTCAAAACCACTTTCACACACGAATACACAAATACATATACATCCACACAAACTCACACACACAAAAATAAAGCAAACAAAATAAAATCCGGACCATAGACGACAAAGGGGTATTTTTGTTATGACCACTAGCAATAACAACAACAGCAACAACCACAACGAAACTGTACACAAGACCACTTAAATAACTTAACAATAGACGTGAAAAAATAAATAAAATAAAAACTGCATATGTAGTTGCATGCTTTTTTTCGTTGTTGTTGTTGTTGTAAATGTTTTTTGTTCAGTTGAATATAAAATTACTCTTTAACACAAAAGACAAAAATCGCTTTCATTTACTTTTTTTTCGTTCACCAAAATGCGGGTTAAGGCAAATAAAATTTTTTATTATTAATAGTTTTTGTTTTTTTTTTTTTTAATTTTTTGTTATAATTTTTGCCTGTTATTATATTCGTTTTTTACAACTTATTTTGCATATTCATTATATGTTGTGTGGGTGTGTGTGATTTTTTATTTGTTGCATAAAATAATTTAAATCATAATAACTATTTGGTTTTTCTCTTATAAAAAATAATAATAATAAAAACACATAGTATTAATAAAACAGCAATATAAGTAGAAAAGTTTTTTTTGTTTTTTTCTCTAAGGTCACAACATTGTACGAATGTTTAATGGGTTGTATTATATGGACAAATGTCTAGCCAGTATTGTTTTGTTAATAGCAACGGCATTTCTTAAATAGATTTTCAAATAAAACCGCTGCGTGGTATTATTGTAACATTGTCCTGCAGAAAGTCTTTGTTATTTTAAAAAGTTATCTTATATTTTTGCTGACATTAAGAGCTAAGGGCTTACGGAGAATTATTCATAAATGTATGGGGATAATATTATTTAAGGAAAATATTGTGGAATAAGGTTACATTACAAAAATAACTAGAAATTTAAAAATGGGATTATCTATTTGAAAAATTGGGATTATTTCGTAAGAGAAAATTGCAAGGATTTAAAATAACAAAAAATCGTATTCATAGATTGGGAGTGGAATTTCCTAATGGGGATGAGACTTTTTTTTTAAATAAATTCTTGTCGCCAAGGATACGACCTATAATCTTATGAGCGATGTTTTTCCAAAATATATTGAAGGCCTTGAGAAAATTAGGACAAACAAGACAGGGTCAGGGACTCGATAAACAGGGATGATAAGTTTTTCTCATTTGATATAAATGAAACAAAAAAAAATGCATCAATCCATAACACAAAAACTTGTCCTCATGTCTTCTTAATAACTTGCCAAGGTGCTTTACTCCCATTAGGAATAAGATTCGTTGGATAAAGTAGTGTAAAGTACCTTTTCAGTGGTGGATTAAAACCGACTAATTTCTAACGTTTTAGAGCTTATATAATACGCAGCTAGTAAATATATATATATATATATATATATATTTTTTTTTTTTTTTTGGGCTACATATGGGAAATTACAAAAATCTTTTAAATTCCTTGAAGCTGAGGTTTGCAAGGTTATAACTCGCGAAATATGAACATATTGCATATAATTTAAATTCAGTTCTATAAAATGAAGTGTTCTTGTCAAAATCTTAAAATATTGGTAATAAATAATAAGTTGCGTGGAAGCTGTGATGGTGGTAATGTAAAAAAATGGGTGAAAATGTGTTGAAGCCAACGAGTTTTTTTGTGTTCGTTCCCGATTTGTGGCTAAACTACATAACGCACGCACATGTGATCAGTGACTAAGTTGCAGAATACCCCATGGACAATATGGTTCTAATGTATGATTTTTCGATATAATCACTGCATCCACCCAAAATGGATATACATTTTGAAGCCGTATTTTCCGTGTTTTTTGAATTTTTCTTATAATTAGGATGCGCATCCAGATAATCGAATAAACTAATTATAGGATCGTAGAACTCGTGATTCTGCTTCGTTTAGTGTATATCTCATGAATGTGCTCACCGTAGCTTCTTTGCAATTGGGTTCCAAAGACGAAAATTTGGTGCGTAAATTTTTATAAAAAACATATTTTTTGAGTCTAAAATTAAGGAAGTCCATTCAAATTCCGTGGAACCCCGCGTGATTTTAGTTTTTTTACGTGCCAGATCTAATGAGCCCATCTATATTCAATTCCGTCCAATAAAACGGCAGATATTGGTACCTTGAATGTGGGAAAAACTGTACAGACTTATTTTGACAAATTCCCGTATATAATCGCGGTTTTCTTCGAATTAATTTTACATGCATTTATGCTTGTATTTCCACTCAAATTCGCGAATCTGTGTGGAAATAGGTCAAAAATATATCGATACGCGAATAATATGCGTATTTTATCCAAAATTGATTGTAGAGGCACATCCGCGGTTCTTAACCGATCCTTTTAAAATAGGTGTCCTTTTGTGTATTTTCATAGGAGATTACTGAAATCGGATGCGCATAGAAATCGTATGCAGGTTGCGTGATTTTTAGCCATTTTTAGGGTTTTTGCATAGTAAAGTGCATCGAGTGGCACACTTTGACCGCTATATTAAACATCGAAAAATTCATAATTATTGAAAGACATTGATTCGGTTTACACGAAAATCGCATGCGCATCAACTGATTTCCACGAATACGCGAATTGCAAGCTTTTCAATATTGATCATTTTATGTATTGTAAGTGCAATATATTTAGCCATTAATGACGTCGAAACTCTTATCAGATGAATCAACCGATATTTAACAATCATCTAAAAGAATTTGCAGAAGAAAGCGTCGTATATTTTAGAAGATTAAGGCAAAACCGTATCCTCTTAACCATACTAAAAAAATCGGAAATTCAAAAAAAAAATTGTTTTAATTCAAAAATTAATTTATTTTATTTTCCGATAACTTCATGTTTCTATTTGTTTTTCGCGACTATTAAATCGTATTGCAGTGTGATTTGACTAGTATGCAAAGAAAACAATAGTGTTTAACCATTTGTGAAGAAGTTCGCGAATTACAACGAATAGGAATCCATTTAATTTATATTTGAAATACAAGATTTAAAACCGCTATATCTTTTGTGCGCAGCATCCGAATTTGTGAACGCGAACAGATTTCGAATCAGCATATTTTTCTTAACATATGTACCAAAAATCATAAATGTGCTTGCAAAAAAATTTTTCAAAATTTTTTTAATGGAATTTTAAAAGAATTTTGTAATTTCCCATATGTCAATACCTGATTATCGACGACACATATCAAAAGAAAAATCTGAATTTAAAAATGTTGTCAATTTATGTCCTTTGCAATATAGAAACTTTTATTTTTCAGAAAGAATGTACTGTATCTCCGACTATATGATAGCCTTCACCACTTTGGATATATTCAACAGATGAATCCTAACAGACGTTGAAGGGCCATTAACATGCAAATGGATCCATAAACAAGTCATTCTGCAACCTATACTAAATTTTTCATTTGGTCAGATATAGGGTTGCTTTTTACAATTGGATAAAATTATATATATATAAGCTATATCAAAATATGAACCGATTTTAATGATACTTGCCAAGAACTTATATATATATATATATATAGTGCACAATTTTTATAAAATCGGAAGAAAAGATATATAGGAGCTATATCTAAATCTGAACTAATTTCCACGAAACTTAGCACACATCATTCCAGACCTAATTCATTACGCTATGCCATGCAAATCGAAATATATATATATATATATATATCGACTTTGTTGCACCATGGGAGCTATATCTAAATCTGAACCGATTTTCAGGAAACTTGACACACATCAGTCTAGACCTAATTCAGTACCCTATGCCAAATTTCGTGCAAATCGAAAGGTTAATAGGGACATTGGTACACCATTTACCTTAATTTGGACGAAAATATATATCTAAATCGTGCAAATCGAATGATATATAGGGACTTTGGTGCCAAATTTCATCCAATTCGGATCATAAATGCGACCTGTACTTTGTTTACAATTTAACATGGACAGACGGACATGCATATTCTCAAAAGGGACCATGTGTCTATCTCGTTTCCTTTTGTCTGTTACAAACATATGCACAAAGACATAATACCCTGTACCACAGTGTGGTGAAGGGTATAAACATTTTTTAGATGGACAAATTGTTTTTATTTTAATATTTATACCCTACACAACTGTTGTCAGGGTATTATAGCTTTGTGCAGCTTTGTAACGCAGGGAAACGGTGAATGAGCTCTGACCACATATTTAGAACGACTGTTTAGATGATGATCGGTAGTCCGAGGGTGAAATCAACCAATCCTAAAGTGACCCATATTCACCTCGGGAAAACAAAATATAGAAAATATGCCAGAGTTAGAAAAAGGATCCGTTGTCCTATAATCGGTCAAGAGGGGACTCAGAATATAGAACCTATTAAAGTTAGATTTTCATGGTAGTTGTGTAGGGTATCTTATGGTCATAAATCGGGCCCTTCACCACTTTGGGTATATTCATGAGATATTCCCAAGATTCCAAATGTAAGGTATATACATATATATACCTCCGTAGAACAAACATGGCATCGTTGGTGGATCACTGACTTGAAATCAGAGAAAATTAAATATGTGATCTATAAAAATATATGAAACTATGTTAATCAACCTATTCCCATTCGTCATTCTGATATCTATGCAAAATTGCGTGTCAATTGTTTTCATGGGGGACAATTGACATTTGCCAATATGTATGCTGCAGTTCAACGCCAAACGAAAACGCCAACGCCAAAAAGAAAAAAATTAAATCGATGGAGCAAATATATTTAAAAAAATATATGGGGGCTATATAAATTTTCCACACGTCATTATTTATTTATTTTGGTACGCTTTTATCAAACATAATAGCTTAACTTATATTTAATACCCAATATTGCAGGCTCGCTTAGCCAGCCCTGGGAGATATATAAAAATCTGATCCGATGTTCACGAAACTTATCACACACTTCAGACTCAATTTAATATGATATGTGCAATTTCGTGTAAATCGAAAAGATATAGGTGCTTTGGGTGCGACATTTTCATAAAGTCGGACTAAAATATATATGGGACCTATATCTGAATCTGAACCGATTTCACACATAAATATAGGCTCAAAATTTTGTCACAATCTGACAAATTTGGGAGTTTGTTGCACCATTTACATTCAATCGGACGAAATTATAAATGGAAGTTATGTCTAAACCTGAACCGATTTTTATACCCTCCACCATAGTATGGAGGGTATATTAATTTTGTTTTTCCGTTTGTAACGCATCGAAATAATCATTTCCGACCCTATAAAGTATATATATTTTTGATCAGAGTAAAATTCTATGACGAATTTTATTCTGTCCGTCGGTCTGTTGTAATCACTCTAGAGTCTAAACGAATTGAGATAGATCGCCAAAATTTTGCATAGAGTCGTCTTTTGTCTGCAGGCAGGTCAAGTTCGATGATGGGCTTTATCCGTCCACGTTTAGGTATAGCTCCCATATAAGGGTACCACCCAATTTTCGGTATTTCGGAGGTTCTTGAGGGCGTTTTTCAACCGAATTCGCTGAAATTTGGTACATAGAGTTCTAATTGGGTAGCAAATCTCTCCACCAAAAATTATAAATATGGGTCCTTATTTTCGGATAGCCCCCATATAAGGGTACACCTAATTTTGCGGTATTTTGGGGGGTTTGATCGCATTTTTTGACCGAATTCGCTGAAATTCGGTACTTTGAGTTCTTATTAGGTAGCAAATCTCTGTACTAGAAATTATAAATATAGATCAATTTTTTCGGGTGGCCCCCCTATAAGAGTACCCCCCAATTTTCGGTATTTTACGGTTCTTGAGCGCGGTTTTCAACCGAATTCACTGAAATTTGGTACATGGGGTTCTTATTGGGTACCAAATATCTCCACAAAAAATTATAAATATAGGTCAATTTTTTCGGGTAGCCCCCATATAAGGGTACCCCCCAAGTTTCGATATTTTGAGGTTCTTGAGCGCGTTTTTCAACCGAATTCGCTGAAATTTGGTATTTTGTAGTCGTATATGGCAACAAATCTCCCCACCAAAAATTACTAATATTCACCCAGTTTTATGGGGTAGTCCCCATATAACCCACTTTTTTATATTAAAATATTTATCTGATTTGTTCCTACACTACGTAATCAATATTGGTCCCCCTTTAGGCATAACCTCATATAACTTTGTAGTCTAAATTACAGTAGTTTGAGGATTTTATAATCTACCATGCGTTATCAGTGTCAGTCCACTTTTTGGATCTTACAGATTTTAGGAAACTTGAACTAATTTTGGAAGAAATAATAAAATGGCCAAAGTTTGGATGAAAACAAAAATTTTTGAAACAAATTTGGTCCGAAGAAACATGGGGTCTATGACCAAAATTTAAACCATAATCCGTTTTGTATAAATGTCCGTATTGGTACACTTTTTGGTGTTTTTATTTCAAGTACATATCAGTATATCTATGGTGGAGGGTATCCAAAGTTCGGCCCGGCCGAACTTAACGCTTTTTCACTTGTTTTTTTTTTCTACTTCTTTTAATAAGTCAGCCAGTTCTTTATTTCTACGTCAGTCATTATATCCTCCAACTTTTTTTCCAAAGATGATTTTTGATAAATCACTTACCACAAGTCCAATGAAATGCATGGCGTAAAAATGAACACTCAAAATGTATTTGAATTCGTTGAAATTATTTATGAATTAAATTCTTCTTAATACAACCTCTGTCCAATCATATCTTAATTTAAGAAAATACCGAAAAAATGTTCAATTCAATTTTACAACATCATGATGTGTGAGTGTGTTATTTTTCCTTCAACATTTCCATTGAAACAATGTAAATTTATTATGCAGCCATTTGGGGGGCAATTTTTACAAAAAATATAGCAGCAGCAACAACAACAATAATCGTTCGAATGCATCCCTGCATTTGGTGGTAATAAGTGAACGAAACGCAGTAATCATGATACACTTACGCTTAAGTGGACTTGTTATGTGTGTGTGTGTGCATTTGGGTTTTTCGTTGAGTGTATCCTGTGGCTCCTCTGGTTTTATGGCCAGTCATAAATTTCACTGAAAACAAGAGAAAAAATATTTATTTATTTTTTTTCCTGACTTAAAATTAACAAATATTTTACTGGACTTGCCATTGAGAAAAAAAGTCCGACAACACCATCGACAACATCCGCTATACGAATGTGAATATAAATGTAATTGTGATTGCCAATAAGCATGGATAAGCCATGAGTGAGCGGGTGTAGCAACCGAATAAAAAAAAAACACAAATCACAAAATAAATGAAACGTATATTACCACATGTCACAATTGAAAGTCATACAAATATTATGCTGTTCACATAAATGTTGATGGCGATTATCAAGAAAAAATGGATTAAGTCAACATAATAAACTTTAACTGAAATCCATATATTTCTTGGTATTAAAAATATGGAACTGAATTATTGATATATACCCATATATGTATTTTTTGTAATATTTTTTTTAATATTTACAAAAAGAAAAACTATATAGATTTATTTTCTTTTACAAAGGACTTAGTCCGTATTTTATTAAATAAAAACCGTATGCATATCTCCTCTCAGTCGAATGCTTGTGTCGCCGTGATTTATATTCACCATTTTAATTAAAATGCATTATTGCCACAAAAAAACCAGGTATGTTTCTCATTTCATGTTCGTTTTTTTCGTTCTCTTCTCTTTATTTCAGGTTACTGCCACCGATGGCGATGTAGATAGACCCATAAATATTGTATATTTTCTCACCGGTCAGGGTATTGATCCTGATAACACAGCAAATAGTAAATTTGATATAAATCGTACAACAGGCGATATTTTTGTATTAAAGGTAAGTCAACATTTTATTTTAAATCTGGATTTAAAAAACAATTCAAAGACCCGTAGAATTGTCGACCATAAGAAGCGTGGTTTTTTTAAGAATATTATTTCAACGACCATAAGAGGCGTGGATTTTTTTAAGAATATTATCTCCAATATATATTTTCTTCCGATTTAATGTAAATGGTGTACCAAAGTCCCTATATATCTTTCGATTTGCACGAAATTTGACACAGCGTACTGAATTATGTCCAGAATGATGTGTGTTAAGTTTTCTGAAAATCGGTCTAAATTTAGATATAGCTCACACATATATTTTCGTCCGATTTAATATAGATGGTGCATCAAAGTCCCCATATATCTTTCGATTTGCACGAAATTTGGCATAACGTACTAAATTGAATTTAGAGTGATGTCTGCCAATTTTTTTGGAAATCGATTCTGATTTAAATATAGCTCCCATATATAGTTTCGTCCGATTTTACATAAATGGTGCACCAAAGTCCCTATATATCTTTCGAGTTGCACGAAATTTGGCATAACGTACTAAATTGAGGTTAAAGTGATGTCTGGCAAGTTTCTTGGAAATCGGTTCTGATTTAGATATAGCTCCCATATATATTTTCTTCTGATTTAATATAAATGGTGTAGCAAAGTCCCTATATATCTTTCAATTTGCACGAGATTTGGCACAGCGTACTGAATAATGTCCAGAATGATGTATGTTTAAGTTTAAGATTTAGATATAGCTGCCATATATATTTTCGTCCGATTTAATATAAATGGTGCACCAAAGTCCCTATATTTCTTTCGATTTGCACGAAATTTCGCATAACGTACTGAATTGAGCCTAGAACGATGTCTGTCAAGTTTCGTGAAAATCGGTCCAGATTGAGATATAGCTCCCATATATAGTTTCGTCCGATTTTATATAAATGGTGCACCAAAGTCCCCATATATCTTTCGATTTGAACGAAATTTGGCACAGCGATATGGACTAAGTCAAGAATGATGTGCGGTAAGTTTCGTGAAAATCGGTTCAGATTTAGATATAGTTCTCATATATATTTTCGTCCGATTTAATGTAAATGGTGTACCAAAGTCGCTATATATCTTTCGATGTGCACGAAATTTGGCACAGTGTACTGGGTAAAATATAGGTCCTATATATTTTTTTCCGATTTTATGTAAAGTGTGCACTAAATACCCATACTGCCCGATTGGCACACAATTTTGTACAATGAACTGTAGTTAATATAAGTTAATATCTGGCAATTGGTTCAGATTTTGATATAGCTTCCACATATAATTCTTCGCCCGATTTTACACAAAATTGACACAAATTTTGAACAACGTACTGAAATTATTTGCGTTGATGCAAAATATGAAAATATAGAAATAAAAACACAATTGTTTTAGAATTTTTTACCAAACGTAGATTTGGTTTGTTTATTGATCGTGGAACAATATAAAATTACCTTTACTACAGGATGTAGGGGTTGATGCTTTTTGGTCGTGAACCAAAGAACGAGTGTTATTAAAAGCTAAGATGTCACAATGCGGCGCTTTGACATAGTTACTCGTTATATTTTGCTACTACCTTTTGTCTTTAGTACGAAATACTCAAAGACGTATATAAAGGTAGTGAACAAGATATAACGATGGGGGCACAATTTACATTAATTCAAAAGAAATTATTTCAAAATAATCATTGCCGCCCGCGTTGCAACATCTTGCTATGTTGCAAAATGAACATGTAGGTAATGTTTGGTAAATTCTTTTTCTTTTTTTTTTTTTTTTTTTTTTTTTTTTTGTTTTATACTTTTTTCAAAAAACATATTATTTGCTCGACGAGCAGGATCGTGCAATGTCTCGTCAAGATCTGATCCGTTAACTTTTTTATAATCAAAAGACTCGCCGAGTCTTGCGGCTAGGCAATTGAAGATTGCCCATCGCTTGATGATTAAATGCTACATGGAAACCAGGGCTAGAATAAGTTTTGTGGCTTTATTCATTGTTTTAAACCTCTGGGCCTAGTATCATGCTGACCGTTGCAGCTTCGTTGAACCGAGAATCGGCAAGTTGCAAGCCAGCATGATATTCTTTAAGCCGCCGGACATGGACTCCGAAAGAGCAACGATATGTCCCAAACCAATAGCTCTCGCTGAGAGCATTTGCGTAACATCGCAGGGACTTGAAGCCGAAGGCAATGAGGAGTTAACGGACGGACGTTTAGAGGCTGATTTTGTTGGAACAACATTATGCACGCTCTTTTCGAACCCTGGTTCTTTCGGCAGTGTGCCGAAATAGGTGGCGACACCACCGGGTTTCCTGAAGGAACTTCAGGGACCGTCGACGACGTTCTTTCGACAGTGTGTCGAAAGAGGTGGCGACACCACCGTTTCTCCTGAAGGAACTTCAGGGACCGTCGAAGACGGACTTTAAATTATTTTTCTCCGATGGAGAAGCAGCTTCGTGGGACCCGAAGGGCGTAGACTCGTTGGCGATGGGGACACCTGTGAGGTTGTAGTCCCTTTCCTCATCGGACATGAGGACGTCGTCTTCAATATCGGGGGTACCGCAGCCATCGTACCTAAATTTTCCATCTTCTGTGAAAATAGAGAGATGTGATACCGAAACGATGAGGATTATAACTAATAAATGTATGGCCAGAATGACCAGTAAAAACCGTAGGTCGTTTTGTAATTACCATAGTCCCATAATACGCGACTCTATCGCGACCATCAATGGTCATTTTTCATTACGCGAAAAAGTAAAGAGGTGGCAAAAGATGACTCGAGATATGGACTATGATAATTATTTGCGCAACAACTTTTATATAGTACCGTTTTCCGTATGAAAATCCCGAGTGCACCTCTACTATTCGACGTTATTTCCACGATGTGGAAGTATTTGTAATTACGAAAGATGCGTAACATCAGTGTATTATATTTGATTTCACAAATATGCCTGCAAAAGGATTATGGGATTTAGAATAAATGTAAGAGGTCGTAAACCCGTAGAACAATTTTGAGACATTTGCGTGACAAATGAATAGAAGAAACTGAAAGTGACCAGATGTGTTATTGAAAATGTATGAGAGAAGTGGACTGTATATTGAAACTTGCTCGTGAAGCGTGTACATTTTATTAGAACAGTAACATTAGTCAACTGGGACGAAGTCCCGGAATGTAGATCGTAGAATCTACATTTGCGTAGCGTGTATGTAGGGTATAATGTAGGCGATGTTATCTTTAAGTTTTCCGTGAGAAAACTTACCTAGCACAATTATTTTAGTTACTATCGACACCTATGGATAAAAGGAAGCATAATTTGCTCAAAGTCCCCCAGGTGTATATCCCTAAATAGATGGACGTAAATAGGAAGAGGGCATTGGACCAGTAATGATCCAACGGAAACCCGTACTCTGAGCTATTAGTGAGCCTAGTACGTTGGAACGTGTACCCTGTAGCATGATCTTCGGATAAAGATCTGCACCAAGTAATATATCGACAGGACGGGAAGAGAAGGGATCGGGGTCGGCCAAACGTAGATTTGGCAAATTTGATCGAATATCGGTATGTGCGGTGAAGGAGGGCAGATTTTCTGCGATGGTTGGGAGGACAAGGACTTTAGTTTCCATTGATTGCGTAGCATCAATGGGAGAACTAATACGGACTTGACACTCTTTATTTGAAGTGGTTGAAACAGATCCACTGACCCCAGAAATAGTGGAAATGTTCGAAGTTGTGGGTATGCCTGTTCGATTTCGCATTTCTTCAGAAATAAATGATGCTTCAGAAGCAGGGTCAATGAGAGCTCTTGCTAGGTACGTAGTACCTTTATGAACTATATGAACGTTTGCCGTTCCTAACAAGATTTTTCTATTCTGGGTGGTATGAAATACCTTTCTATTTGAAGAAGTAGGGGTAATCCCTCTCGATGTGGAGGCCTGATTGGGAGAAACTAGGTTCCGAACTTGTGGTGTTGTGGTCGAAGACGAACCAGCAGTGGAAGGTTCCCTGTGCAAAAGAGTGTGGTGCCTTTTATTACATACCCTACAATTGTGTAGGCTACTACAATGGTTGACTAGATGTTTTGCGGACAGACAGTTTAAACAGTAATTATGTCGCTTAATTGTTTTAAATCTTTCAGGAACTGAAAGTTGTAAAAAGCGTTGACATGATCTTAGGTGATGCATTTGTCGTGGACAAATAATGCAAGACTTATTGGGAGACGTACTAGATTGCCTAGAAGATGGTGGTGAATTTCGAGAAAATGTAGGGGTTCGGTTCGTGCCAGCATTCGTGAAATGTGAACGAACTTTTTTGCTACTTGATTGATTGACGTTGTCAATACCACGAATGTCACGTAAGCAGGTAAGAGTTTGGATACGTTCCGTAAGAAAGTTATCCAAATCTTTCCAGGAAGACAAAGCAGACTTATCTTTGATACTTTGTTCCCAAAGAGTGACGCAATTTTGTGGTAGCCTCTGAAGACATATGAACACTAGAATAGGGTCCCAGTCTTCGGTGGAGACGTCATAATTTGACATGGATGATATGCACCCATTAATACCCCTTTGCAATGTCTTTAGGCCTGAACTAGTTTCATTATCTATAACAGGCAAATCGAATAATAGTTTAAGTTGGTGGTTCACCAAGATACGTGGATTGTCGTACGTACGCTTTAGAGCTTTCCACGCAAGACCAAAATTGGTGTGGGTAAGCGAAAACTTAGCCACAATTTCATGGGCGTCGCCACTGGTCTTTTTGTTTAAGTGACATAGGCGTTCAATGTCACTAATGCCTGAATTGTTAATGTATACCGCAGAAAATAAGTCCCTAAATGTAGGCCAATTAAGGAAGTCGCCATCAAAAACTTCAATGTCACAGGGCGGTAAGTTGAGCCTATGACTAGAATTTTCCTCACCAACTGTTGAGTGATGCGTAGCATTGGAAACTGAATGAGGAGAAGGCGGAGCCCGAAGTTCATCTAACTTTCTATTGATTGTAGATAGAACCCTAAGAAAGCAATTGTACGCGACATCGCATTTGGTTTCTGCGGCAGTGAAATGGTCACTAGAACAATCTTTTTCCGTCAAATAATTTTGGCATTTGTCATACGATGTTTGTACCTTTTCCCATAACCTTTTGACCTCAGCTCCCTGTAGTTCTAAAATATAGACATCGAGCTCTTCGTCCCGTGGGGAACTGAATTTGGCGTCAAATTTAACTAAAGCATCAGTAGCTCGGATGAATAAATCTAGAGGAGTGAGTGGCATTGTGAAATAAAAAATGAATAGATTTCAGAAAATGTGGGAAATGAGAGTTTTCGTTGAAAACTATATTTTTGTAATAATAAACTGGAGCGAATACACCAAGTATATGCTACCGAATTGTTTGAAAAACAACTGCGATAATAAACTTGCACGAAAATGCACAAAAGTATTAAAACTTTAGAATATTTTGCACGAAATGCAATAAATTTTAAGATTTTGACACGTGATGTCAATAACTGTAATTGATAATCTACAAATAAATGGAAATTTCCAAAAGAAATTAGAAAATAGCACGTGATGCTGTAAATCAAATGTTGAAAATACACTGTATTTATAAAAGTCGTGAACTTTTATCTATATTGTATCGTGAATACACAAAAATGTGGTTTAACGTGATTAAAACCAGCAAAAATTTAGAAATTTTAAGAATAACGTATTAAAAAACTCACTAAAATTTCTCTCAGTGTATTAAATGTTTCCCAAATTTATTACAGTGTATCGTATAATACACGTCAACAATGGCAATATATCGAAGATAACAATTGCCAACAAAAATTATTTTGAAATAAATATGTAAATTTTTTCGATTAATGTAATAGGTACTATTATATGTGAAATTAATATATTTGTTAAATTATGTAGGGTGCACTTTGTTGAAAACGTTATTACAAATTATTTTTAGTTGATATCCGAAGGATTCAACTCGAAAAATATCAGAAAATGGCGCAAAAATTTATTTATAAATAATCATACAATTTGTTCGGACGTGTGAACACCCCTAAGGAAACTGATCATATGTTTCCAACAATATGTCACATGTGATAGTGACGGGTGGCAACAATCAGCAGAGATGACAATCGCTCTCTCATGTGATGTTGTTATTGTTTTTCTGTTTCTTCGTTGTTTGTCAAACAAGAAGAATAGTAAATGAAAAGCACAAAAATAAAAACGAAATATATAAAAAATTGTGTGGAACACGAAAATATATGAAATAGATGAGAGAATAAATAAGCAAATGTATCTCTGTGTTTGTGTGTTATTATTTTTGTTGTAAACAAAGAGTTGTAAACAAAGAGTGGGGATGACACAATGAGACAACGTTGTTGCTGTTTGTTGAAAAGATTTTTGCCGAAGGCGACGGACGGACAATTGGGCGCTTAGTAAAACGACCGACGGTTTTGTTTATTAATTGAATTATTTATAACAACACGAATATCACCGCATGAGCCTATTTTTATATCGAAAAAATAAATTAAACCGTGTACATACCTGTGTTGTTGAATTTTATGTTTTAAAATAAATACAATTATTGGATTGTGGTGATCGTGGATCTTTGTAGTTGTTCTCGACGATGTCGATATTTTCCTTCGTGAAAGGAGAAACAAAAGGAGAGGGGTTTGTTTTCGCGAAAAACAATCCGGCTCGATTGGACCAATGTTTGCGTTGATGCAAAATATGAAAATATAGAAATAAAAACACAATTGTTTTAGAATTTTTTACCAAACGTAGATTTGGTTGTTTATTGATAATTGTTCGTGGAACAATATAAAATTACCTTTACTACAGGGTTTGATGCTTTTTGGTCGTGAACCAAAGAACGAGTGTTATTAAAAGCTAAGATGTCACAATGCGGCGCTTTGACTGGAGTAAAGAAATAAGCAGAACCGAGATAGTAACTCGTTATATTTTGCTACTACCTTTTGTCTTTAGTACGAAATACTCAAAGACGTATATAAAGGTAGTGAACAAGATATAACGATGGATCGAAGGGAGTAACTGGATCGGTCCAAACGTTGTTTGTTGTTCAATTCCTTTAAAAGGTAGCCCAACATCAAATCAGGAGACCATCGCGCCAACAGAAACTAGATCCAAATATAGGATCTATTTATACCCTTCACCACACTGTGATACAGGGTATTATGTCTTTGTGCATATGTAAGGAAACGAGATAGACATATGGTTCCTTTTGAGAATGTATTATGTATCTTTCGATTTGCTGGAATTTGGAGCTGTGTACTGAATTGAGTCAAGAATTTCGTGTGTCAAGTTCTGATTTAGATATCGCTCCCATATATATTTTCGTCCGATTTAAGGAAAATTGGGCGGCAAAGTTCCTGCATATATTTCTATTTGCACGGAATTTAGGATACTGAAGTCCAGAATATTGTGTGCTAAGTTTCGTGAAAATCGGTTCAGATATAGATATAGCTCCCATATATATTTTCGACAAATTTTATGTAAATGGTGCACCAAAATCCCTATGTATCTTTCGATTTGCACGAAATTTGACATAGTGTACTGAATATATATACATATATATATCTCCCTCATATATTTTCGTCTGATTGTATGTTTTTCGATTTGCACGAAATTGTGCATAGTGTACTGAATTGAGTCTAGAATGACGTGTGTCAAGTTTCGAGAAAATCGGATCAGATTTAGATATAGCTCCCATATATATTTTCGTCCGATTTAAGGTAAATGGGACACCCATATCCTCACATATCTTCCGATTTGCACGAAATTTTGAAAATCGGTTCAGATTTACATATAGCTCCTATATATACTTTCGTCCGATTTTAAATAAATGGTGCACTAAAGACCCATAGGTAGGCCGATTGACACAACATACTGACATTAATATAAATTTAACTCCGGCAAGTTTCTTTGAAATCTTTTCAGATTTAGTTATAGCAAATCTTACATATATTGTCCACCAAATAATGAATGGGTACCTGATTGATATTACAATTTAAACAGTGCAGCATACCAAATATCGTGTGTAAAGTTTGCTTTAAATCTATTCACAACAATTTAGAATAGGTTTCAGAATGGCATGTGATGGGATTGATTTTAGTCGGTTTATTTATAGATAAAGATCGCATATTTAAGTTCGTTCAATTTCATGTCAATGTTCCTTCCTAACGACGTCCATTAGGATACATATCGACGCCTCCGAACCATAGTATGCTAAGTCGACTTTTAAAGTTCTTTACGTTTTTAGATACTACGGTCCTTAATTTAAATTCACTGAAACTTTGGTAATCATCGGTCAATTCAAACCAAAGTTATAAGCGAAAATGTACTTAGTATGGCACGTACGATTAAAGAAACTTCCATACTTTGAAAGTTTATACTGAAAAACTCACTTTTCAGACTTAGCATATTATGGTTCGGAGGCATCGATATGTAGAATATACCCAAGTGCTGAAGGGTATCATATAGTCGGCCAAGTCCGACTTTACTGGTTTAAAAAATATTTTTTCAAGGACTATCGTGGATTTTTACAGATACTTTTTCAAGGACTATGGGAATTTGGATTTTTGCACAGTTATTGTTTCAAGGACTATAGTGGATTTTTACAGATACTTTTTCAAGGACTATGGGAATTTGGATTTTTGACAGATGTTGTTTTTTTCGAGGACTATCATGAATTTTTTAAAGAAATAATTTTCAGGGACTGGTGTGGATTTCTGACAGATACTTTTTCAAAGACTTTTGACATATATTTTTTCAAGGACTATCGTGGATTTTTTAAAAATTACTTTTTATTGACCTTATATAGGTGTGAATTTTTGATAGATATTTTATGGATTGCTGACAGATATTTTTCAATGACTATCGTGAATTTTTGACAGCCATTTTTTCAAGGATTATAGTGGATTTTGGACTGATATTTTTTGAAGGACTATTTATATGTTTTACTTATTGATTTCTTGAGTAGAAAACTTCTCTATTAAAAATTAGCAGTATTGTCCAAGTTTCTTGATAGCCTCCATATAATATACCACCAGTTTTTATACGGTACTGATTTGTGATTTCCTTGGTTTCTCGTGGTCAGTGTTAAATCTTCCTACCAAATATTATCAATGTCAGTTGACTTTTTGCTATAGCTCCCATATATCAGCTATATTTTAAGACTTTAGGCGCATTTTCGCTCCGATAGGACTGTAATTTGGCATAAATGATTCTCGAAAGCTGTCATACATATTTGTAGAAAATGATCAATATAGATCAATATAATTTGGCATAATTGGTACCTGGTGTATAAAATAGGTCATTAAAAAATATTCGATGTAGGTTGATGGCTTAAATAGCCTCCAATCTACCACTTATCACTTATTACAATTAAAGAGTCACCATATAGAAGTCCGACCGATTTAAGTAATTTTTAATGCCCATCAATTGGCGAAGAGTATAAAAAGTTCAGCCACAGCCACCTTTGAACAAATTGAAAACGAGTCTGCCAAAGTGGGTCTGGCAGTAAACGGAGAGAAGACCAAGCTGATGGTATCAACGCGCAAGACGTCCAATAAACTCGGACCAACTGTGGAACTTGAGAACACCAGCTTCGAAGTAGTTAAAGACTTTATATAGTTTGGTACCGCCATAAATAAAACGAATGACATCAGTTTTGAAATTCGGAGAAGGATTGTGGTGGCCAAAAGATGCTACTACTATCGTCTAAGTAAGCAGTTTAGAAACAAGGCCACCTCCCGCCAGACCAAACTCACACTTTAAAAGACGCTGATACTACCCGTGCTATTATATGGATCAGAATCATGGGTACTTTCGCAAGCAGATGAGGCAGCTCTTGGGGTGCTTGAAAGAAAAATTCCCCGAAATATCTACGGGCCGATCTGCGTCGACGGTGAATATCGGCGTTAAATGAACCAAGAGCTTTACAATTTATACGCTGACATCGACAGCGACTGCGGTGGCTAGGTCATGTTGTGCGGATGAATGAAAATGCCCCAGCTCTAAAGGCATATAAAAGCGAGCCTACTGATGGTTCCCGTAGAAGGGAAGGCCACGAATTATATGGAAAAACCAAGTAGAAAACAACATCTTGGAACGTGGTCTTCCAAATTGGTGGATTTGAGCACAATGAAGACCCCTTTTTGGTAAAGATCGGTTAATATTTGAGGGGTTGAAATGGACCAAAAATGAAATTTTTGTCTGATTTTCTGGTCGCTCTAGAGGCCGAAATTATGGCCCAAACACCGCGAATTTCTACATGGAGAAGGGGCTTGGGCCAAAGAATAAGCATGCCTGTTTTGATAAAGATCGATCAATATTTAGCGGGTCAAATGGACCCTTACTTTTGTGTAAAAAATTACAAAATTTGTATTATATAGCGTATATATTTACTCCTGAATGACACAGAGCCGAGAAGTTGATAGTATATCCAAGAAGAGTGGTTGACCTTTAAATTGATACCTATTATATTGTCGTATGTACTCGGATGCGGGAGTTACATTTAAATATTTACAGGAGCTTACGTACTCAGATATTATTTAGTAACACATTACCACAATACAGCGTGGATCGCTTTGAAAATTTCCATGAGGATCCAGGAATGGTCAAGGATAACGCCTATAATTTTCGGTGATGATCAGATAATAATATTGGGATGAGGTGGACCGAAAACTTAATTTTTTGTGTTTTGTCTACTCCATATATAGTCCACAATTGAAAGTCGAACATCATAACACAACCCACCGTGAAGGGAATCTGGACAATAATTAGAAGGTATTTACTGAATATAAGTAATATTTGTTGACCTCTCGGCGTCGAAAGAACCACGAGCTTTACAATTTATACGCGGACATCGACATAGTCAGTCGTATTGAGCTGCAGCGACTGCGTTGGCTAGGTCATGTTGTGAGGATATAGGAATGGTCAAGGATAACGCCTATAATTTTCGGTGATGATCAGATAATAATATTGGGATGAGGTGGACCGAAAACTTAATTTTTTGTGATTCGTATATTCCATATATAGTCCACAATTGAAAGTCGAACATCATAACGCAACCCACCGTGAAGGGAATCTGGAATCTGTTGACCTCTAGTCGGTCAAGAGGGTGTAAATATAGCGAAATATTTTCCATGCTCAGAATATATAACCACCGAAGGTTAGATTTTCGTGGAAGTTGTGTAGGGTATCATATGGTCGGCCCCGTCCGACTATACTGCTCCACTCACTGGTTTATTTTATTTTTTTATTTTTTGACTAGAAAAATTTGAATATGAACGTGAAAACAAAAATAAACACATTCCTAAGACATATAAAACTCACCATTTCGTGTGGACGCTAAAATACATAAATTTTTCTGTAGACACATTTTAATATCCGGTTACTTAAAATGTCCATCAATATATCCATCTATCGACTACATTATTATTATTTTTATGTATAATATATTGGAAATTGCGTTTGTGGTTAATATCATACATCCGCTGTCCGTCTACGATATTGCAATAACCACTGCTGTGAAATATATAGCCTCTAGTCGATATTGTGTTTGCCGGTAAATGATGTCGTAAAACTTGAAGATGGATGACTTGTAATTTGTACTTTAAATTTACCACAAAAATATATATTTTATCCATACACAAAAAATAGAAAAAATAAATACCATAGAAATAAAGTGCAGAGGCAAAGAAATAAAAAAATCAGCAAAGGAAAAAAAGAAAGAAATGAAAATCACAACAACAATTGCCACATTTGCTCAGTTCATAAATTCTTGATAAGAGTTATGAGTTTTGAGGTTAGTTTTCTTGATGCTGCTGCTGCTGCCGTTGCTACTGCTCTGTGAAAGCAAAAATGAATTTTTCTCTTGCTTCTTCTTTTTCTTCGTGTTGTAAGTCAAAGATAATCATTGCCACACTGTATATGAAATGTAGATAAATCCAACACGAGAGAATAAGATTTTGTTTAAGGAATGTTCCACAGAATCTTCGATATGAAATGAATTATTTCCTCACATAATGCCAGCGTCAGATGCAAGAGTCAAAGGTTTGCTTTTGGTTTTCTTTAATTTTCTTGTTGCTATTGCAGGGGGTTTCTTTTCGGTTGGAATTCTTTCATACATTACTCTTGCTTTTTGTGTGTGGTGGCGGTGGTGCTAAAGAAGAAGAAATATTTTTTTTAAGGAAAAAGAAAATTTGCAGCTTGTCAGATCCTTGAAACATATTTAAGCAAACACACATACACACACGTACATCTGCACTTGCACATAAAAATATATAAATATTGCTGGACGTAATGCTGTATGAAAAAAATTGCCTTGTAGGTCATGCAAATGCCTATAAATCAACTGAAAGGACCCAATGATATATGGATATTGCTGAAATATGTTTTTTCTTTTCGTTCTGTCGAGTAAATTACTATTATTTGAACATATTTTACCTTGTAGTGCATAAAATTTGAATTGTATTTGATTTAGTTGCTGTACTTTGTTCTTTATTGAATTAAATATTAAGAAGAACTTCTTGATGCTATACTAGGTGCTACTGAAGGTGTTTTTGGAAGAATTGATTGACAACCACGACAACAGGCTGGATTTGGAAATAATATGTTCTATACATTTTTCCGATATCTATATTGTTGTTTGATCTGACAGCCAATAAGAAGGCAATATATCAAATGCTCCGACCGAAGATAAAGATGAACAGACTAAAGACATTCATCCAGTGTTTTAGACGTCCGATTGATCCGGGGAGCGAATATCGATTCGGACCATTACTTTATGGTAGCCAAGGTACGCACCCATCTTAATGTAACAACAAAGGTGCGACCTAAAGTAACACGGAAATTTGACGTCGAAAAGCAATAAACTCAACAGATAGCGGAGGCCTATTCCGCTCAACTTACCCAACTGCTTTACGAAATCACCCCTTTGTCCAGATAATAATGTAGAAGCACAATGGCAATGAATTGCCCACTCCGTACAAACTGCAGCAAAAGCAACACTTGGGCACCAAAGACCACCATCAAGAAATCCGTGGTACGATCGTAATGCTACTGATATAAAAAACGCTACCGATAGGGCAACCCTGTGGACAGTAGCAACGCGTAATGCGATGGAGAACTATCGGGAGAAAAGGAGAGAGGAGAAACGTATTTTCAGAAAAAAGAAGAAAGAACAAGAAAAACGTGAACGTGATCAAATCGAGATGTACAGGAGTCAGAATGAACTCCGTTAATTCTACCAACGGGTAAAACACGGCTTTGGTGCAGGCACATCCTCCTGTAGATATAAACCAGTAAGGAAAGCAGTAAAGTCGGACGGGGCCGACAATATGATACCCTTCACCACTTTGGGTATATTCAACAGATGAATCATAACAGACGTCGAATTTTTGAAGGACCATTAACATGAAAATGGATCCATAAACATGTCATTCTGTAACCTACACTAAAGTTTTCATTTGGTCAGATATAGGGTTGCTTCTTACAATGGGACAAAATTATATAAAGCAATGTAAAGGAAATGTATTATAGTAACTACAGTTCATTGTACCAATTGTGTGGAAATCAGACAAACTTTGGGTCTTTAGTGCACAATTTACACACACTCGGAAGAAAAAATATATAGGAGCTATATCTAAATCTGAACCGATTTTCACGAAACTTAACACACATAATTCTAGACCTTATTCATTACGCAATACCAAATTTCGTGCAAATCGTAATATATATAGGGACTTTGGTGCAACATTTACATTAAATCGGACAAAATTATATATGGGAGCTATATCTACATCTGGGCCGATTTTCAGTAAACTTAACACACATCATTCTAGACGTAATTCATTACGATATGCCAAATTTCGTGCAAATCGAAGGATATATAGGGACTTTGGCGCACCATTTACATAAAATCGGACGAAACTATATATGGGAGCTATATCTAAATCTGGACCGATTTTCTCAAAACTTGGCAGACATCACTCTAGACTCAATTCAGTACGTTATGCCCAATTTCGTGCAAATCGAAAGATATATAGCGACTTTGGTACACCATTTACATGAAATCGGACGAAACTATATATGGGAGCTATATCTAAATCAGGACCCATTTTCACGAAACTTGGCAGACATCATTCTAGACCTAAATGATTAGGCTGTACCAAATTTCGTGCAAATCGAAAGATATATAGCGATTTTGGTGCACCATTTACATGAAATCGGACGAAACTATATATGGGAGCTATATCTAAATCTGGACCGATATTCTCGAAACTTGGCAGACACCACTCGAGGCTTAATTCAGTACGTTATGCCAAATTTCGTGCAAATCGAAAGATATATAGGGACTTTGGGGCACTATTTACATGAAATCGGACGAAACTATATATGGGAGCTATATCTAAATCTTGACCGATTTTCACGAAACTTGGCAGACATCATTCTAGACCTAATTAATTATGCTGTACCAAATTTCGTGCAAATCGAAAGATATATAGGGACCGTTTACATTAAATCGGTTAAATATATATATGGGAGCTATATCTAAATCTGAACCGATTTTTCCCCATTTCAATAGGGTTCGTCCTTGGGCCAAACAAATGAGCTGTGCCAAATTTCATCCAATTCGGATCATAAATGCGACCTGTACTTTGCTCACAAAAATACATGGACACACAGACAGACGGACAGACGGACGGATTGTCATGCATAAATCGACTCAGAAAATGATTCTATGCATATTCTCAAAAGGAACCATGTGTCTATCTCGTTTCCTTTTGCCTGTTACAAACATATGCACAAAGACATAATACCCTGTACCACAGTGTGGTGAAGGGTATAAAAAGGAAACTTAGTGGCAGATCCGTTCAGAGGTGTTTAAAATCATGTCTGTGTTCGTCATTCCTGCAAAATTAATACGGCTATGCAGGATAACTTTATTTGGCACAGGATCAGTAGATAAAGTAGGAAAGGACCTATCGGAGCCCTTTAATACCGAACGAAAATTCAGATAAGGTGACAGTTTGTCGTGTGGCCTTTTTAACATCCTGCTGGAAACGGTCATACGAGAGGTAAATGTGAACAGAAATGACACTCTGTACACCAAACAACACATGTTACTCGCCTTTGTCGATGACGTCGACATAATGGTGGCAAGACGTCCAGTAGTTTCGGACTAACTGGGGAACTTGAGAACCACAGCTTCGAAGTAGTCTTCGAGAAGGATTGTATTGGCCAATAGATGTTACTATGGTCTAAGATAGCAGGTTAGAAACAAGGCCACCTCCCGCCAGAACAAACTCACACTCTACAAGATACTGATACTACCCGTGCTGTTATATGGATCTGAAGCATGGGTATTTACGCAAGCAGATGAGGCAGCTCTTGGAGTGTTTGAGGGAAAGAAGTCTCCGAAAGATCTATGGGCCGATCTGAGTTGACGGTGAATATCGCCGTCGAATTAACCATGAATTGTCCATCTATTCTCCGACATCAGCATTGTCAGACGTATCGAGTTGCAGTGACTACATTGGCTATGTCATGTTGTGAGAATGGATAAGGATGCCCCAGCACAAAAAGCATATAAAAGCGAGCCAACTGATGGTTTACGCAGAAGGGGAAGCCCACGAAGACAAGGAAGACAACATTGCCTAACGTGGTCTTCGAAATTGGAAAAACTGTGCAAAAGACCGACGCGCCTGGAATTCTTTTTTAAGATCGGCTTATGGAACGGAATTTCTGTCACTAGCCAGCTAAGTAAATAAGATTTGTTTTGAAATTGTCACCTTAAATATTTTTACGAAATAAAATTGTCCGCTTCTATAAGGAAGACAAATATCTGTCCCAAAATATTATAGTAGAGCATTTGGTTGGAAAGTTACAGCCTGTGGATGACAATTCTGAAGAAACATTTTTTCCTGTAAGGGAGCTGTTACGTCTCAATAGATGGCGCTCTGATATTGTTCTATAAAACGGCATCCATAATCAGACCAACCCCTGGGATGAACGCCATCTATTGATAAGAGGTGTTGATAAGAAACAGGGCCACAATTTGATTTTATTACCATCACTACATCGTGGTTCAGGGTAGAATGTACATATGTTTGTTAAAGGCAAAAGGAAAGGGGAGAGGTCCATAATTAGTTTTTCTATGTCGGTCTATCACACATTACAGCCACTTCGTATTGCTAAAATGTGGCAAAGCCATAGTTAGGTGGTTGTGTCAAAATTAAAAAAAATTAAAATATTTTCCAAATTTACTGCATGAAGTCATCATCCAAGAACCTTCAATGTCTAATCATAACGGCATCATTTGGAACAAGCTGAATAAAACCTTCAAAATACAGGAATGCCAAAAATATATTTCGAATTTCCAAGCTCAAACTTGAATATTGTGAGTTCTACCGCGATTTCTACATACAGACAGAATAATATATACCATAAGGGACCTCCGACAAATATTTGGTGTGACAAACGGTTTTGGCATATTTAATATACACCTCATCTTACAGTGAAGGTCATGACTTTATGCTTTGTGTAAAAAGCGATCCAATATTCTTCAAACTCTGGTATTTCCCAATCCTTGGAAAATATCCTCCTCCTCAAAATTTTCCATCCGTTCCGTACCATCATCGCCTGATTTGTTTCTCCTTAAGTTTGAAATATATTAATATCAGTATTTTCTTCAATCCTTTGCTGCCTGCAAATTATGACCCAGATTTGCCACAAAGTTTCAAATTTTCTAAGAATGAAAATTATTACATTTTCTTCATCTTCTTCTACAACAAAAAATTTTCAATTTTCCTTTATTATGGAATTCTTCCTGAATTTTGTTTATTTTGCTATTGTCTAAAGAAAACTGTGTGTGTGTGTTTTTTTTTTTTACTTTCACAGAAAATTGTGAGGTTTCACTACGGTTATATTAACAAGACAAATACTCACACACACACACCCACCCACACATCTAACTTCACCGCACAATATAAATTGTTTCAATGTTTTTATTTTCCGGTTTTCATATTTTCTTTCTCCTACATTCCAACTTCCTACTAAGTAACGGTATTTGGTATTTGCTCACCTTTCTTCCTGTTGGCGATCTCCTTTTGTTACCATTGTTGGTTAGTAGATTCGTTTTCGTTTCGGGACGAAAAAAAAACACAGTAAACTGAAAAAAATATGAAAGGAAAATGCTTTGTTTATTTTTATGAAAAGCCTTTCAAGCGCATTCAAGGCATATTTCTAAAATAGCTAAAGGCTAAAAATCTGAAATGAGATTTCTTTTTATAACAAAAAAAGTATAAAAATACATTCACTTACTTTATCTTCCATGGAGGTTTTATTGGTGTGGAGTATGGTTTTCTATTTTCAACAATTGTGGGATGAATAAATGGATATTTATGAGAAGTAAGGTTAAGCCGTATAACATATTTCCGCTTCTATATTTTTCTGGAATGTTCTATAGAAAAATTTCGAAGGGTCCCAAACCCTTCTGGGATTTTCTATAGAAAATTTCGAAGGGTCCCAAACCCTTCTGGGATTTTCTATAGAAAATTTCGAAGGGTCCCAAACCCTTCTGGGATTTTCTATAGAAAATTTCGAAGGGTCCCA
Source organism: Musca vetustissima (assembly GCF_032173495.1). Taxonomy (NCBI): domain Eukaryota; kingdom Metazoa; phylum Arthropoda; class Insecta; order Diptera; family Muscidae; genus Musca; species Musca vetustissima. The sequence continues at coordinate 28,335 of NW_026881737.1, forward strand.
AACCCTTCTGGGATTTTCTATAGAAAATTTCGAAGGGTCCCAAACCCTTCTGGGATTTTCTATAGAAAATTTCGAAGGGTCCCAAACCCTTCTGGGATTTTCTATAGAAAATTTCGAAGGGTCCCAAACCCTTCTGGGATTTTCTATAGAAAATTTCGAAGGGTCCCAAACCCTTCTGGGATTTTCTATAGAAAATTTCGAAGGGTCCCAAACCCTTCTGGGATTTTCTATAGAAAATTTCGAAGGGTCCCAAACCCTTCTGGGATTTTCTATAGAAAATTTCGAAGGGTCCCAAACCCTTCTGGGATTTTCTATAGAAAATTTCGAAGGGTCCCAAACCCTTCTGGGATTTTCTATAGAAAATTTCGAAGGGTCCCAAACCCTTCTGGGATTTTCTATAGAAAATTTCGAAGGGTCCCAAACCCTTCTGGGATTTTCTATAGAAAATTTCGAAGGGTCCCAAACCCTTCTGGGATTTTCTATAGAAAATTTCGAAGGGTCCCAAACCCTTCTGGGATTTTCTATAGAAAATTTCGAAGGGTCCCAAACCCTTCTGGGATTTTCTATAGAAAATTTCGAAGGGTCCCAAACCCTTCTGGGATTTTCTATAGAAAATTTCGAAGGGTCCCAAACCCTTCTGGGATTTTCTATAGAAAATTTCGAAGGGTCCCAAACCCTTCTGGGATTTTCTATAGAAAATTTCGAAGGGTCCCAAACCCTTCTGGGATTTTCTATAGAAAATTTCGAAGGGTCCCAAACCCGTCTGGTATTTTCTATAGAAAATTTCGAAGGGTCCTAAACCCTTCTGGGATATTCTATAGAAAATTTCGAAGGGTCCCAAGCCTTCTGGGATTTTTTATAGAAAATTTCGAAGGGTCCCAACCCTTCTGTGATTTTCTATATATCGCCCGCTTCACTTTTACATATACACATACCATCGGAATATCTTCTAACATTCATTACATGGACCAAAAAAACTCCACGATGTATAAAATCCTAAGAAGAGAACGCTTTTCATTCGCTTGTCAAGTGACAACGAACTCTTACCCCTAACTGCCAAATGAACGAAAATCCTAGAGAAAAACTTTTGATGAATTATGTGACTCATTTTGACAGAATGTTTGACGTTTTCCCTTACCTCATGCTGTTCATCAATGTCAACTTTGTTGTTTTGTTATTTTTGTTGCAGATTGTAAAATGTGCGTTTTTCGTCGTGTTGGCTTCTTCTTCTTGTGTTTTTTGTACAATTCCATTAGAGTAGTTCACATGTTTCCCCAGTCTTGGCTGACTTCCATTTTCAATGTATTTCTCAGAATAGTAGTGGGACGCTAGGCAATTGAAAAAAGAGATGTGTGTTCGGTGTCACATCTAGGGAATTGCTTAATGGCTTCTAAATTTGTTTTAACGGTTAAAAGTTTAAACAAGTTAGGTTAAAGTAACAACTGTGAGTGAGATAAGTTCGTTGTTTTCTAATGAAAAATGACTTTGTTGTAGGCTCACAAAGGTGCTGACAAGGATTCATATCTAGGCTTTAGGTATTAAGATATTTTCCAATTTTCATATCAAGTAAGGTATACGAACAAAATTACTGAAAAACGGCGTGAGGTCAGAGGGGTTGTCTACTTTCATGGCAGTATTTTTAATATGTAACCAGTAAGGAAAGTAGTAAAGTCAGGCGACTATATGATACCCTTCACCACTTTGGGTATATTCAACAGATGAATCCTAACAGACGTCGCATTTTTTAAGGACCATTAAGATGAACATGGATCCATAAACATGTCATTCTGCAACCTATACTAAATTTGTATTTGGTCTGATATAGAGTTGCTTCTTACAATGGCAAAAAATTATGTAAATCAATTTAAAGCAATCCGGGTGTGCGATTGGATAAACATGTGTAGTTTGGTGAACCATAAACATTGTGCAAAATTTTGTACCAATCGGACCCACCTTGCAAAATTTGTATAAACTCGGACGAAAACATATATGTAGAAACTATATCAAAATCTGAACCGATTTCAAAAAGACTTGAGATTAACTTATATTAACTACAGTACATTGTACAAAATTGTGTGGCAATCGGTAAAACTTTGGGAATATAGTGCACAATTTACATAAAATCGGAAGAAAAAAATATATAGATATCGCTCCAATCTAAATTTGGATCGATTTTCAGGAAACTTAACACACATCATTCTAGACCTAATTCATTTCGCTATGCCAAATTTCGTGCAAATCGAAAGATATATAGGCACTTTGGTACACCATTTACCATAAATCGGACGAAAATATATATGGGAGCTATATCTTAATCTGGACCGATGTTCAGGAAACTTAACACACATCATTCTAGACCTAATTCATTACGCTGTGCCACATTTCGTGCAAATCGAAAGATGTTTAGGGACTTTGGTACACCATATACATTAAATCGGACGAAAATATATATGGGAGCTATATCTAAATCTGAACAAAGACTACATCCAACTTCAGACTGCTGTAATTTCTAAGCCACTCGTCCGAAAGCTGTTAAAAGCTGTTTGCAAGCGTACAAAAGAATTTTGGTAAGAATTTTCCAGAATAAAGTTATTCGTGATGGAACAGAAAGAAAATAGACTGAGAAGATCTAAAGAGCATGACCAAAAGTGGTAAACTGCCGAATTTGATTTTCTTCGATGAGAAAACATTCGTTGTCCAGCAGTTTGTAAACAAACAAAATCGTGATTACTTGCCAAAGAGGTCAGCTGAAAATGTGAACCTTTGGTTGACCACCAAAACTCAAGCGCAGTCCATGGTGATGGTGTGGACCGCCATAACAGCCGATGTTAGCTCTTCGCTCGTATTAATCGAATATCATCAGAATAAATGCTGAATATTATTGCGAAAATATTCTGGATGGTGTATTAAAGCCTTGGACACGCAAACATTTTGGCCGCAGACTTTGGACATTCCAACATTACCATCCTGAGAGCGATGGCGGACGCGCAACCCAAGAATGGTTTCATAATGAGGTTCCTCGCTTCATTTCCAGCGCACAATAGCTACCAACATCTCCTGATACTAATCCGTTAGACTATTGTGTCTGGAGTATTTTGGAAAGCAAGGTTGGCACTAAAAAATACCAAAGTGTCGAACACCTCAAAGAAGCGCTTCGTCGGACAGCGTGTGAAAGGTGACCTTATCTAAATTTATTCTAAAATTTGACGCTATTTTCGACATTTTTTCTTTCATTCAATAAAATTAAAAAAAAAATAAAAATTATGGCGCTTGACTTTGTTGAAGTTTTCTTATCTCACTCTGTACATTTCAAAAGTTCTGGGAATCAAGTTGTTACTTAATTAGTATCCAGCTACTTCGGGTGGACAATGAGTATATGGGGATAATGTCAAAACATGCACCACTACGAAAACAATCACATCGTTGGTAAATTATCCTTGAGTCATAAAAATACTAAAAACGGGTCCTTTAAATGGGAGGAAATATATCAATTTTTTATACCCTTCACCACGCTGTGGTACAGGGTATTATGTCTTTGTGCATATGTTTGTAACAGGCAAAATGAAACGAGATAGACACATGGTTCCTTTTGAGAATATGCATAGAATCACTTTTAAGTCGATTTATGCATGTCCGTCCGTCTGTCTATGCATGTTAAATTGTAAACAAAGTACAGGTCGCATTTATGATCCGAATTGGATGAAATTTGGCACAGGTCACTTATTCGGCCCAAGGATGTGTGTTGAAATTGGGAAAATTCGGTTCAGATTTAGATATAGCTCCCATATATATATTTAACCGATTTAAAGTAAACGGTCCCTATATATCTTTCGATTTGCACGAAATTTGGTACAGCGTAATCATTTAGGTGAAGAATAATGTCTGCCAAGTTTCGTGAAAATCGGTCCAGATTTAGATATAGCTCCCATATATATTTTCGTCCGATTTCATGTAAATGATTTTGCACAACGTATTGAATTAAGCCTAGAGTGATGTCTGCCAGGGATGGTCCGTTTGGCGAATTTTTAGGTTTTCGACTGTCAAAAAGGTGTAAACGTCGAAAACGTCATATACCTGTATAAAATGTAATAAATGTAGTAAACGTCATTTATATTAATATTATCAGTATATACAGTTATTTTCAAGAATATATATTATTTTTACATATATCTTACTATTCCTTACTAGAACTGATGTAAATTTTTTTGAGAAGAAAATTTTGAAATTTTATATTAATTTGAGTATAGTATGCGTAATTTCCAAATTGATTAATGGAAATAGCTATTTTGTCAAAAACCAAATGGATTTGGGTAGGTTTCCGACGTTTCTGACGTATATATTATACCTCGGAAATGTATGTCATTTACGTCACTGTTTCTGACCGGCAATCTCTGATGTCTGCCAAGTTTCGAGAAAATCGGTCCAGATTTAGATATAGCTCCCATATATAGTTTCGTCCGATTTCATGTAAATGGTGCCCCAAAGACCCTATATATCTTTCGATTTGCCCGAAATTTGGCATAACGTACTGAATTGAGCCTAGAATGATGTCTGCCAAGTTTCGTGAAAATCGGTCCAGATTTAGATATAGCTCCCATATATAGTTTCGTCCGATTTCATGTAAATGTCCCTATATATATTTCCATTTGCACGAAATTTTGCATAACGTACTGAATTGAGCCTAGAATGATATCTGCCAAGTTTCGAGAAAATCGATCCTGATTTAGATATAGCTCCCATATATAGTTTCGTCCGATTCTATGTAAATGGTGCACCAAAGTCTCTATGTATCCTTCGATTTGCACGAAATTTGGCATAACGTACTGAATTAAGCCTACAGTGGTGTCTGCCAAGTTTTGAGAAAATCGGTCCAGATATAGATATAGCTCCCTTTTATTATAGATTGATTTTAAATAATTGACGCACCAGGGAACCAGGAACGTTCTGAAATAGTATAACCTAAGCTGTGACAAGTTTGTTTGAAATCGCTTAATATTTGGATAGAGCTTCCATATATATTTTCGAACGATTTCAAGTAAATTGGGCATCAAATGTGATTGACATCACATTTTGCACAACGTACAAAATTGAGCATAGAATAACGTAGTTGCGTTTTCTAGAAGTACAGACATAGCCCAACGGATGACCTATTTATATTAGTTTGAAGTCGATTTACATACTTTTGTCCCATTGTAACAATCGAATGACATGTTTATGGATAGATCTAGGTAGATTCACATTTAGAAAAATATCACATCTTTTATTTCATCCCATTTCTTTATTTCGACACAAAATCCAATACACGTTATTCTAGGTTCGATTTGGTACGTTGTGCAGTAATTCGTCCTAAGTGGACAAACTTTAGTTATTTGGTTGCAACTGTCTACATGTTTCTTGTATTATTCTGGTTCTGACTCCTCGGTTTCCAGGTTCAGGAAGTTTGCAATCTGTAACGGCTGCGTCCAAAGAGATTCCGGAGACAGATGAGAGGGTTTTGCAGGACAGTTAAAGAGATTCAGGGTATCGTGAGGTCCACATGCAGGGCATGTGCTTGGTACCACGCTGTCTATTCGGGCCCAATGCGAATTGAGGCGGCTGCAGCATTATGATCTTAGTTGGGCTAAAACCACTCTCGTTCGTTTAGGCAGCTGCCGCTCTTCTGCTGCTATAGGTGTTGGTAGTACTGCATTCACATGATATTGGTAAATTGAGTGGGTCACTGCTTCCGTGTGAATGCTGGTAATTCCTGCTAGATAAGCCTCTTGATCTAGGGATTCTATTTTGCACCGTTGGACCTCTTTCTCTAGATCATGTAGGTCTCTCCTTATGTGCCTGGGTGGGGGGATTCTATCCACAAGATTATGGCATGGATGATTCCTGCGATAACAACCAAGCAGGTAATGCATCGACAACATCCTGTTGTGACGATGTACGGGTAAGACCATTGCCTCCTCATGTAAATGGTCCACTGGCGTCATAAGGAGGCACCCTGTCTCAGTTCTCAGGGCGGCATTGTGGCAGGTTTGAATTTTCTTCCACTGCGTATTGCTTACATTCTCGAACCACACTGGCGCCGCATAGCTTACCATCGACAGACCTATTGCTTTGTAGGGGGTCAACAACGTCTCTTTATCATCACCCCAAGAGCTGTCGGCAAGCGACTTGAGGACCTTGTTCCTGCTTCTCATCTTATCGCAAATAGCGATGGCTTGCGCGGACGACTTAAATAAGCTATCGAACGTAACACCCAACATTTTGGGGTAGTTTGTGGTCAGAATTATTGCACCATCGGCAGAGGGAGCTTCATTCAGAGGGAGCTTCATTTCAGCCGTCCATGTGGTGAACAGAGTGACTGTGGATTCCTCAGATGGAAGAACTGTACCTTTCACAGATGTCATCAATAATACGGCCCGACGCTATGATCGTGCAATCATCCGCATACATTAAGGGATGAGTATTGACTCAAGCGTCTTTGCTACTGAAGACAGAAGGGAAATCGGCCTGTACGATTCACCTCTGCTGGCATTCTTGCCTGGTTTCAGCAGGTTCATAACATCAGTTATTTGGAACATCATTTTGATTAAATCGGATGAAAATTTATATGGAAGCTATATTTAAACTTGAAACGTCGTCAATCCAATACGCTATGCAATATTTCATAGAAAGTGAACGGACATAGGCTACTCCATTTGTACCATTTGCATAAAATCGGACTAAAGTATATATGTGAGCTAGATATGTGCAAATCAGTTTAGAGTTAAATGCTACTCCCATATATATTTTCATCGGTTTGCATTGATGCACGAATCGACTCGGAAAGTGATTCTATGCATATTTTAAAAAGCAACCATAGGTCTATCTTGTGTCCTTTTGCCGGTTACAAACACATGCACAAAGACAACACCATGTACTACAGAAAAACAACACCTTGTTTATGCAGAAAAACGATCTACTCTTGAGCTCTTCTTATTGAACATATAAAATATTATGCTGACCAAGGCAACTCAGTTTCGATCATATATATGTCTCGTCCTCTATATTTAATTTCTCTTACTTTAATTTTTCTCTCTGATAAAAAACGAAAAAACATTTTCTTATTCAATTCAATTTAAAATTAAAATATAACACACACACGAGAAGAAGTCTTCTTTTCCCAAAATCGCGACAACTTAAAAAATCATTTCGATGTTGAAATCTTAAGCAGAATTAAATACAAATTGCCATTTACCATTTACAATTGCAAAGGAGACAGCTTTGCAGTAGAATTAAAATTTCATCAGAAGAAATGCACAGAAAAAACACAGAAGAAGAAGGAGAAGCGGTAGAGGGAGAAAACTATGAAATCACCTCAAGTCCTTTGTAGGACATGATGTTAAAGCAATGTTGC
>NW_026881738.1:0-35825 GCF_032173495.1 Musca vetustissima
TGAAATTGGTATAACATAACCTGTGACAAAGTTTCGTTGAAATCGGTTCATATTTGGATATAGCATCCATATATAAGTAAATTGTGCATCAAACTCCTCATATCTGTTAGATTGACATCAAATTTTGCACAACGTACAAAGAAGTACAGACCTAGCCCAACGGATGATATTTGTTTGATGTCGATTTACATACTTTTGTTCCATTGTAATATACCCATAGTGGTGAAGGGTATCATATAGTCGGCCCCGTCCGACTTTACTACTTTCCTTACTGGTTTGTTTTGCAAATTCACTGGGTGACTTGTAGGGTTATTCAATATGGAGAATAGTTTTTGATCAATTAAATGGGAGGCATAAAAAAGTTATATTTATATATATAGGAGGTGATGCAAATGTGGTATACCCATTTGTTTTTAGATTGCCAAATTTTTATTTTTTATCCGATTAAATTGAAATTTTGCACTTAACATGCTACATGTGTTGTCTTTCCATGTATCAATTTGAAAATAATATTATTCTAACAATTTAAGAGATATTTGAGAAAATATTTGAAATCCCATAAAAATTGATTTTAAAAAAATTGCAGGTAATGTGGTATACCACATGATGTTAATGTGGTATAGTATAATTTTCCCTTCCAATTGATATCTTATATAATTTATTGTTTTTAATGAATGCGAATTAGCTCGAGATTTATGCCTGTTAAGATTTTTAACCGATACGTTGAGTGCAACTTTAATTTTTATTATATAATAATGTCTACACATGGCAATATTTAATTGTTGTATGGAGAAGTTGTTAAAACTCATAGCCTTTGTTTTTCATCCTTGTGATTCATGGTCGACTCTCGTAGAGTACAAATGTTTCACATAGTAATGAGGGTTTGTCTAGTGCTGGCCTTTTTTCATGCAGAATCAAGGTATACCACATTACCTACACTTGTGTTTACTGAAGAAATGTCTAGTTTTTTTTTCAAATTGGTGATTATGTGGTGCAATCGCGCATATTATTTGATTTTTAGTTCATACTGATTATTTTAATGCGTTAGTAATAACGATTAAAGTACATCCGTAAAACAAAAAATTATTTTTAAACTTCAACCGAAACCAGTAAGGAAAGTAGTAAAGTCGGACGGGGCCGACTATATGATACCCTTCACCACTATGGGTATATTAAACAGGACTATTAACATGAAATTGGATGAAATAATATATGTGATAATGTGAATCTACCTGGATATATCCATAAAGTATGTAAATCGACTTCAAACAAATATAAATAGGTCATACGTTGGGCTATGTCTGCACTTCTAGAAAACGCAACTACGTAGTTCTATGGTCAATTTTGTACTTTGTGCAAAATTTGGTGTCAATCTGACTAACATGAGGAGTTTGATGTCCAATTTATTTGAAATCGGGCGAAAATATATGTGGAAGCTCTATCCAAATATTAAGCGATTTCAAGCAAACTTGTCACAGGTTAGGTTATACTAATTTCAGAACGTTTTGTTCCTATTGGTTCCTTGTTGCGTCAATTACTTAAAATATGTGAGCTATATATGTGGGAGCTATTTAGAAATCTGGACCGATTTTCTCGAAACTTGGCAGACATCACTCTAGGCTCAATTCAGTACGTTATGCCAAATTTCGTGCAAATCGAAAGATATATAGGGACTTTGGGGCACCATTTACATGAAATCGGACGAAACTATATATGGGAGCTATATCTTAATCTGGACCGATTTTCTCGAAACTTGGCAGACATCATTCTAGACCTAAATGATTAGGCTGTACCAAATATCGTACAAATCGAAAGATATATAGGGACTTTGGGGCACCATATACATGAAATCGGACAAAACTATATATGGGAGATAAATCTGGACCGATTTTCTCGAAACTTGTCAGACATCACTCTAGGCTCAATTCAGTACGTTATGCCATATTTCGTGCAAATCGAAAGATATATAGGGACTTTGGGGCACCATTTACATGAAATCGGACGAAACTATATATGGGAGCTATATCTAAATCTGGACCGATTTTCTCGAAACTTGGCAGACATCAATATAGGCTTAGTTCAGTACGTTGTGCCGAATTTCGTGCAAATCAAAAGGTATATAGGGACTTTGGGGCACCATTTACATGAAATCGGACGAAACTATATATGGGAGCTATATCTAACTCTGGACCGATTTTCACGAATCTTGGCAGACATTAATCTAGACCTAAATGATTAGGCTGTACCAAATTTCGTGCAAATCGAAGGATATATAGGGACTTTGGTGCACAATTTACATGAAATCGGACGAAACTATATATGGGAGCTATATCTAAATCTGGACCGATTTTCTCGAAACTTGGCAGACATCACTCTAGGCTCAATTCAGTACGTTATGCCAAATTTCGTGCAAAACGAAAGATATATAGGGACTTTGGGGCACCATTTACATGAAATCGGACGAAACTATATATGGGAGCTATATCTAAATCTGGACCGATTTTCATGAAACTTGGCAGACATCATTCCAGACCTAAATGATTAGCCTGTACCAAATTTCGTGCAAATCGAAAGATATATAGGGACCGTTTACATTAAATCGGTTAAATATATATATGGGAACTATATCTAAATCTGAACCGATTTTTCCCAATTTCAATAGGGTTCGTCCTTGGGCCGAATAAGTGACCTATGCCAAATTTCATCCAATTCGGATCATAAATGCGACCTGTACTTTGTTTACAATTTAACACCAACAGACGGACAGACGGACGGACATGCATAAATCGACTTAAAAAGTGATTATATGCATATTCTCAAAAGGAACCATGTGTCTATCTCGTTTCCTTTTGTCTGTTACAAACATATGCACAAAGACATAATACCCTGTACCACAGTGTGGTGAAGGGTATAAAAAAGTCAATTTCACGAAAAATTTTATTTTTGGTACTGATTCTCAACGTGATTTAAATAAATTAAACAGGTTATTGCTATCTTATTTTTTTGAGAACAGCAAACTATAAAACATGTTTCAGTTACTCTAAAATTTTCAGTTTACAAAAAAAGTGACTATACCACATTACCAACCTATACCACATGACAAGGAGGAGATTTTCATAGAGAACTCTAACATCATTCAAGTGCCAACAGTTTGGAAGATAGTTTCTATACTGATAGGTGAGTATTGCAAGTTACTTACTATGTTTTCACAATGATGCACTTTTAACCAACAACATGCGGATGCATAAAGGAAATTTATTGCTTCGTTGATTTGGAATGAAATATTAATGTTTTAATTAAAGGTCATAAGGGATACTTTTCATTGTATGTCCTATTCACTTTAGGGGAACTACTTTTTGTAGGATTTTTGATTGACTTAAGACTGTTATTTCCTACAGAGTGCGTCTCTCTGAATACGATAAATTGATTCTACTAATCATCGTCAAAATGACGAAATTTATGGATACCCTAATATGGCGGTAACCCAAAAACTGGAGCCAATAATAATATTTTTTTAGCAGGTAATTGGTAATCAATTATACCCAAATACAGTCAGTTCGATCGAAAAATGTGTTTAAAGTCTCCTTGAACCGATTCTGTCAATTTGATACGTTGAGCAAAATTATGTTTAATCGGACAAACATTGGGAGTGTTTGCCACAGCAAAAATGTCTAAAAGTCATAACTTGCTAATACTCTTATAATGGTTTTTATTTCGAATTGTTATTGTGCAGTATGATTCGTCACTCCAATAAATTTTAGTGTGCCACTCAGAATTGAATTCAAGCGGAACAGATTTCAAGTGATCAGTTTTCCCGCAATAAGAAGCGACCATTTGCTTCGAAGGGTTTTTAAAGGAACCAACCAATCAAAGATAATATGAAAGCACACTAACATTCTTGTATGTTTGATAATATAAATCTGTTTAAAATAAATAACCACATTTCCTCAAATATTCATTGTGATTTCAATTTTGTTCTCTGAAGAGATATATCGAACAGAACCACTTAATAACTGTTTCAATGGATGCACCCCAACTTTTGGTACTTAAATTTTAAACGGGTTTTCTTACTTACCGAATCATTAACAGCATTGTGATTTATGTTTGTATACGATTATTGATTTCATATGTATAAATAATTCTAATAACGTAATTAAATCTATTTACATATTTAAACAATCCCAATTAATACCGCATTAAACGAATAATTAACATTTGTAATTGTAAACCATAAAATTTAACTGTAAATATTTGATATTATTGATATTACAATAATTGTTGGTTGCTGTACAGGGTGTACCAAAAACTAACTCATATACAAACTCATGTGATTTTATGCGTAACAATGTAAATGTTATAATTTATTTATTGATTTTTTTTGTCAAAGATGTAAACGATGAAGGTACTTATTTTGTTTATCTTTCATCTCCTAAACAGTCCATGTCTCTTGCAGTGAGGCTTTGGACATATACAGAGTAGATGTTTCAACGTTTCACATCATTTCTTTACACGCCCCGTAACTAACCTCCAACTACGCACTCGTGCAAATTTGCATTATGAAAATTAGTTCCACCATACATGCCTATTAGACAACAATATATAATTATTGTTATTATTGTGGTAAATAAAAACAATTTTCCTCAAATTCATAAGGTACAAAGTCTGGACAATTATATTTCACACCAAATTTCATTATAATTATTCTGTAAATCCGCCTACATCCGCTTAATGGTATTTAATTACATTTCACAAACATTATTTCAATAAACTCATTTATGTTTTAAATTCATTGAATGTATCGATGATCTGGTTGTGCGTACCTTTATTATGCATTCGTACATTTTTATTTGTATGCGTTTTGCCGGTTTACGTATAGTTGCAATCAATTATTTATAGGATTATTATAATAATGTTAATTACACATTTGGCATATCACACACATACAAAGACAAATACATTCAAATGTATTCAATATAATATAGATGAAATATATGTTTATACGGGCGGATAAGCAAATCAGCAGTATATCGCCAAATATAAAATTAGTTTAATTCTGTTTTAGAGGAAAACAATGTGTAATAAAATAACGAATCTTTTTTAATTGTATCGATAGAATGCCTGCAGTAATACAAAGTAATTAAAATGCAAATATTCCAGGCATTATTATTATTGCAGATTCTGTTAACAGATTTTAGATGTTTGCAACAGGGGAACCATTGAAAGTTAATTAAAGCCATATATTCAGAACAGAAATCGCTTATATATATTAAATAATTCCATATTTAATATATGGACACAAGTCATTCTAAGATCAATTAGTATAGAAAAATTTCACTGCCGAAAAGACTTGTTATTATCGTCAAAACAAATTACAATCAAGACAACGAAATTTATATTTTTCAATTCAAAATATATCGTTTGTACTCTTTAAATGATTCATTATTTAAGTGTTAACTAAAACAACATTCAAATTAATCTATTATTTATATACAAATATAATAACCGCAATGTCATTGATATCTTCAATTCGTCTAAACCAAAAATTATTTAAAAATTGTCACTTGTTGTGGACTTGTTTTACAAACCATTCGTCAGTGATTAATGTGGACTCCAAAGATATTTATTTGACGGTTCTATTTTAAATACAATAGCTTTGAAAATATATATGTACGGGTTTTAATGTAAATGATTCTGACATATACATAGGCGGGAGATATATAATATTTTAATATTTAAGTAAGGAAGAATAAACAATTAAGCAATAATAGACCTTCAAAAACAATAGATCTCCCCAGTATAAGGTGACGAATATTTGAATTATAAATTATTAAATAATGGAAAATATATATAATTGTAAATATATATAAATTTTATTTAATATTCAGATTTAGGTATTCTATATAAATATGTGTACATATGTTAATTTTTAACTAACTTCCTTTTATTATTAACGTTTCTTCTATCCTCCACCAGCTTCAAATAAATTATAACCAAACTAAAGAAAAAATCCACTAAGAATTAGTTCTGTTCGTCTTGTGTTTTTTATGTCACGTGATTGAAAAACTATGGATAACAACATTGGTAGGAAACTATTTTCCAGACGATAGCTTTGTCGGCATATGCAATTACATACACACATCCTCATTCGTACATATTTATAAAATATCCCATTTATTTATGTCTGCTTGGTGTCTGTGCAAAAGTTAGGGTTTTTCATTTATAAGTCGGAGAAAAAACTGTTCACAGATGTTACTGAACTCAACCTTCCAAAAACAGCAGAACAAAACTTGAAATCGTTACATATATACCGACACCCACACACGGTAACAAACACACAAACATATATATTATGTTCGAAAAAAATTGAAATAAAAAAATATTTTATTTGATCTTCATCCATACAATCCGAAGTAGTCAAGTCAAGTGAAATTTAATCATATAAAATGAAAATGTAAGGAGAAGGATTTTGCAAATGCTTTTGAAAAATACAATTTAAAAATTCAGATTTGAGAAAATCGGTATCTGTAATGTAACGTGGTTTTCTCGTTGGCTGAGGTTAGCCCAGTCGTGTCCAAGGTCTCCATAAGGACTCACAAAACCATATTGATTTAACCCATTTGGGGTTAAAATCTGATGTTTATTGATTTTAATACTAGTGTGTTTATATATAAATATGCGATGCAAATAAGTGTAATGCTGGTGATTATCGGGAGCGGCTACGACGATTTAACGGTGATCGGGAATGATGGTTATCTGATGTCAGTACGATGATCGGCAACAACGATTTAACGGTGATCGGGAACGATGTTAGTAGTTGTTTACTGACTAAGTGATCGTACAATCTAATATCTAACTACGAACAGTAAGCCGAAGCCTCTGTGTGGAACAGTAGACCGAAGTCTCTGTGTGGAACAGTAGACCGAAGACTCAGTGTGGAACAGTAAGCCGAAGCCTCTGTAACAACGTGAATGCGAATTATAAGACAGAGTAGCTGACGCGAGCAAATGCCTATGTACCGCATGGGGACGTCATGCGAAGTCATTGCTATGCTGGGTGACGTTTTGTATGTATTTGGCTTTTTTTTGATGTACCATAACAAACATTGGCGTTGCTTTTTAAACAATATTTATGAATTCAATATCAGGCGAATGGAATGTCCGACTTGAACCAAATTTTGCACAACCTTTTAACTTTACCTAGCCTGGATCAAGATGGGACATATTGGTCTACTCCTTCTGGTACATCCCCCACAAATAATCGAAATTTTCAATATCTATAAATCCAATATCAGGCGGTATTATATTTACATAGCCTAGATCAAGTTCGAAGATGGGATCCATTGAACCACTCCTTCTGGTACCTCCCACACAAATGGTCTACATTTTTTATATTAATGAACCCAATATCAGGCGAATGGAATGCCCGATTTCAAGCAAACATGGAACAACCTATTATCGTAACTAAGAATATATCATGTTTGAAGATGGGACCCATTGGTACACTCCTTCTTTTACCTCCCCCACGAAGGGTCAACATTTTCAATATTTATAAATCTAATATCACGCGAATGGTCAACAGTTTCAATATGTATAAATCCAATATTAGGCACAACCTGTTATCTTTACCAAGTTATTAGGCAAATAGAATACCTGATTTGAACCAAATTTTGCACAACCTATTATCTTTACCAAGCCTAGATCAAGTCCGAAGGTGGGACCCTTCTGCCCTCATCCAACAAAAAGGGTCAATACCATATACCTGATGAACATGAAATCCGATACATCTTTAATTAAACATATACCTTACATAAAAGGAATAATAAAACCTGTTTATAACTCCGAATACCTCCTCCGCATACCATAGGATGAGGGTATATATCTGTCGGCACTTGTTTTCTTGCACTTCAGCCCACTCGAGCAATTAACCTGCGCTGTAGTTTTCACTTATTCTTAGGGCTTCAATAACTCAATTGAATGCGAAACTACTAGAAAACTGATTCAGTAGGGATGGCGAAATCAAAATAGAAAACATTTCAATTTCAAATGTCATCTAGAGATAGCTAGATTTTCCGCATACGTGAAAACAATAACAAAGTTACTCATATAACTTGCCTGCCATTGGCTTGGTCAACAGAAAGTACATCAACAGGAAACTGCTGCTGCTAACACATATTTACCTATCTGTAAATTGGTCATGGCTACATTTTTCTCTTCACTACACTGGAAACATCAGCGAGGATTAGAGTTGCCACAATGGGATATTTGTTCGAAAGACCAATTTTAAAGGATATTTGGGCGGTTATAAAGAAATTTTTAAGATCGATTCCTGTGTTGGGTAAACTAAAATATATTCAACTGATAATTTCCGAATGAATATGGGCTACAAAAATATAATTGATTCTCCTAATAAAGTAAATTGAGCAACCTGATTCTTTTTATACCCTTCACCACACAGTGGTACAGGGTATTATGTCATTGTGCATATGTTTGTAACAGGCAAAAGGAAACGAGATAGACACATGGTTCCTTTTGAGAATATACATAGAATCACTTTCTAAGTCGATTTATGCATGTTCGTCCGTCCGTCCGTCTGTCCGTCTGTCTGTCCATGTTAAATTGTAAACAAAGTACAGGTCGCATTTATGATCCGAATTGGATGAAATTTGGCATAGGCCACTTACTCGGCCCAAGGACGAACCCTATTGAAATTGGGAAAAATCGGTTCAGATTTAGATATAGCTCCCATATATATATTTAACCGATTTAATATAAACGGTCCCTATATACCTTTCGATTTGCACGAAATTTGGTACAGCCTAATCAGTTAGGCCTGGAATGATGTCTGCCAAGTTTCGTAAAAATCGGTCCAGATTTAAATATAGTTCCCATATATAGTATCGTCCTATTTCTTGTAAATGGGGCCCCAAAGTCCCTATATATCTTTTGATTTGCACGAAATTTGGAACAGCGTACTTAATTGAGCCTAGAAAGATGTCTGCCAACTTTCGAGAAAATCGGTCCAGATTAAGATATAGCTCCCATATATAGTTTCGTCCGATTTCATGTAAATGGTGCACCAAAGTCCCTATATATCTTTCGATTTGCACGAAATTTGGTACAGCCTAATCACTTAGGTCTAGAATGATGTCTGCCAAGTTTCGAGAAAATCGGTCCAGATTTAGATATAGCTCCCATATATAGTTTCGTCCGATTTCATGTAAATGGTGCCCCAAAGCCCCCATATATCTTTTGATTTGCACGAAATTTGGCAAAACGTTCTGAATTGAGCCTAGAATGATGTCTGCCAAGTTTCACGAAAATCGGTCCAGATTTAGATATAGCTCCCATATGTAGTTTCGTCCGATTTCATGTAAATGGTGCCCCAATGTCCCTATATATCTTTCGATTTGCACGAAATTTGGCATAACGTACTGAATTGAGCCTAGAATGACGTCTGCCAACTTTCGAGAAAATATGCCCAGATTTAGATATAGCTCCCATATATAGTTTCGTCCGATTTCATGTAAAAGGGGCACCACAGTCCCTATATATCCTTCGATTTGCACGAAATTTGTCATAACGTACTTAATTGAGCCTAGAATGATATCTGCCAAGCTTCATGAAAATCGGTCCTGATTTAGATATATCTTCCATATATAGTTTCGTCCGATTTCATGTAAATGGTGCCCCAAAAGTGCCTATATATCTTTCGATTTGCACGAAATTTGGTACAGCCTAATCATTTAGGTCTAGAATTATGTCTGCCAAGTTTCGTGAAAATCGGTCCAGATTTAGATAGATATAGCCCTTTTTATTATAGATTGATTTTAAGTAATTGACGCACCATATATATTTTCACCCGATTCAAGTAAATTGGGCATCAAACTCCTCATGTTAGTCAGATTGACATCAAAGTTTGCACATCGTACAAAATTGAGCATAAAATTATATAGTTGCGTTTTCTGGAAGTACAGACATAGCCCAACGGATGACCTATTTATAATTGTTTGAAGTCGATTTACATACCTTATGGATAGATCTGGGTAGATTCACATTTAGATAAATATCACATATTTTATTTCATCCAATTTCATGCTAATACTCCTGTTTAATATTCCCATATTGGTGAAGGGTATCATATAGTCGGCCCCGTCCGACTTTACTACTTCCCTTACTGGTTTAGATATTAGATATTTGCGAAGGCGTAGAAATATACCCTTTGTTGATTTTGTTGACTTTAAAAGCCTTCAAGCATTTGACATGGACATTCATCAATCGTGATAGGTGTGTGCTGGAGGTGGGATATCGGATAGGTCAGAATAGTTCGGTCAGTGGGTACTGTCAATCATTGCCATCATTCTCAATTCAACTCTTTCTCATGACAATAACAAAAAATTCTCAGATTTTTTTTCGGAAGATTTTTTTTGTTTTTTGTTTTTTTTTACGAAAAACAGAAAACATAAAACGAAACTAAATCTATCGGTTGACATAAATAAGTGGAGGAACATTTTAAAAATAATTAATGTGGATTTGCAAAATACTTTTCGAGAAAAAAAAATAATAATAAATTTTACAATAAACTTTTTCTTATTGAATTTTAAGAAAGGACCTTCACAGCCACAGGCATGGTTTTTTGAAGGGAATAGTTTTCAAGGAAAAAATTGAAATCGAAATTTTGTCAATGATAATAGGCGTGGGAACATTTTTTTCAAGCACTATTGGCGTGAATTTTTAGTTCACCACACTGTTGTACTGGGTATTATATATTTGTGCATATGTTTGTAACAGACAAAAGGAAACAAGATAGACACATGGTTCCTTTTGAAAATATGTCCATGTTAAATTGTAAACAAAGTACAGGTCGCATTTATAATCCGAATTGGATGAAGTTTGGCACAGCTCATTTATTTGGCCTAAGGACGAACCCTATTAAAATTGGGAAAAATTCGGTTCAGATTTAGATATAGCTCCCATATATAGGTTCATCCCATTTTCAGTAAATCGTGCACCAAACAATGACCGTTCGACACAAAATTTCGCACAACAATCTAAAGTTGTTGTGACATAACGTGTGTCATATATAGTTTCGTTCGATCTTCAGTAAATGATGACCAAAGCACCAAAATATGGCCGAATGACATACAATTTAGCACAACGTACTGAAGTTAGTATAACCTAATACATGCCAAATTTTATTAAAATCGGATCAGATTTAGATATAGCTCCAATATATATTTTCATGCGATTCACATATTTACAATATACTCAAAGTGGTGGAGGGTATCATATAGTCGGCCCCGCTGGACTTTACTACTTTCCTTACTGGTTGTTTTTATTGGTATAGCTCCTATATAATGGTATCGCTAAGTATTCTACGTTATGAGGAGTTTGCATATATTTTCAAGGGAATGATTTTAAATAGTCCCTATATAAACCCCATTTCATTACTTTGAAGATTTTGACACCCTATTCAGAGTAATTTGTATTCCGGGTTCCGGGACGGATGAGATGTTTTGACATAGGCCTCAAATAAACGACCCGCTCAAGTTTCTGTATTTTTTAAGGTATTAACCGCATTTTCTGTATTGAATGAGGGTGGAAAATGTATAAGAAGAAAAATTATGATATAGGCCATTATTTTGACATAGTTCCTATACATCGCCCAATTTTGAAATATTAAAGATTTAAGATGCAATTTGTAACCGATGTGGCTATAATTTGGTATTCCGAATAATGTTATGTAGACCCGTATAAAGGTAGACAAGCCTACTCGTCAGTATTTTGAAGGTTTTTGTGGGATTTTTCAACCTAAATGGCTGTAATATCACATTCCAGATTTCAGGTGAATAAAAAATATTTTCGTAGAAAGTTTTCAACATAGGTCTATCTTATTAATAGCCCCTATGTCCCCGCTTAATTTTTGTTACGATGTAATTTGGTTTTTAACTTTCTCAGAGCGTAATATCGCAATCGCTTTTTCTTAATGAACAACTATCACCAACATAGGCGTGGATTTTTAAAGAATATTTTCTCAACAACTATCACCAACATAGGCGTGGATTTTTAAAGAATATTTTCTCAACAACTATCACCAACATAGGCGTGGATTTTTAAAGAAACAACTATCACCAACATAGGCGTGGATTTTTAAAGAATATTTTCTCAACAACTATCACCAACATAGGCGTGGATTTTTAAAGAATATTTTCTCAACAACTATCACCAACATAGGCGTGGATTTTTAAAGAATATTTTCTCAACAACTATCACCAACATAGGCGTGGATTTTTAAAGAATATTTTCTCAACAACTATCACCAACATAGGCGTGGATTTTTAAAG
Organism: Musca vetustissima; assembly: GCF_032173495.1. Taxonomy (NCBI): domain Eukaryota; kingdom Metazoa; phylum Arthropoda; class Insecta; order Diptera; family Muscidae; genus Musca; species Musca vetustissima. The sequence goes on from NW_026881738.1 coordinate 12,341, forward strand.
AATATTTTCTCAACAACTATCACCAAAGTTATAGATGTCTTCAAAATAGAACACAGTGAAACATTGGGAATTTTTCGTAGAATATTTCTCTCAATTTTGTTATTCATTAAGGGCATTAAAGTCTACTTCGTAGAATACTTAGGGATCTTATATATAGAAGAATCAGAAGTATTCTTTATATATGAGTCACGACGACCTACTTTCTTTAAAGAATATTTTGTCATGGACTTTTAAAGATATGAGGGCGGATTTTTAACGAAATATTCCTCAAGGACTATCAAAGACATAAGCGTGGATTGCTAAATAATTATTTCTCAAGGACTATCACAGAGATAGGCGTGATTTTCTAAAGAAACATTTCTCCAGTACTATCAATGCAATAGACGTGAATTTTAAAATAAGTATTTCTCAAGGACTATAAAATCCATAGGTGATGATTTAAATAAAAAATACTTCGCAAGGACTATCAACGCCATAGGCGTGGACTTTTAAAGAAGTATAACTTTTGAAAAAATTTCTTTTTCGCAAGGACAATCATAGCCATAAGCTCGGTTTTTTAAGAAATATTTCTGAAGAAGACCTAGAGGTACTGTCATAGATTATGTGATTTATACACCTTCTTCATAGATGACACAGTGATGTTCTTCATACCTTCATCTAAATAGTTCTAGAGGGCTAAGCGGTCTTCACTTTTTAATAGAATACCATAAGCGTACCTTGCAGAAGACTTCCTATAGGGTTTCTAAAAAGACTTAGGAATTCTCTTAATAGAAGACCCAACGATTTGATTGTATGAGTACCCCGGGATCTTCTTCATAAAAGACCCAGACGACTTATTCAACAAATAAACCCAGAGTTCTTTTCTTAAATAACATCTATATCTTTGCTTCATATTAGATCCAGAGACTTTCTTACGGAATGTATAGAGGTCTTCTTTATAGAAGACCTGGAGGTCTCACTCAGATTTCGCCTTCATAGAAGACATATTGATATCTTCATATAGAAAAAACTTAGAAAACTTTTCCATAAAAACGTTACTCGTAAAATTTGCAATTGCTCTTCTCCACCTGGTATCGAACATATTATCCTCGCCACAATAGCTCTATTTCGAATTAAGTCCCAGATTGACAAACATCTGAAAACGTTGTATGTGGGTGTTAAACGGATACATTTGTGTCATGTCGCATTCATGGATCCATCCAGCCATACATGTCAGCCATCGCATTTAAAAACTAAGCGGTGATAACATAGTCTATGGACGACAAGTAAACAGGCGACACCCTCACCGCTAACCTCATGTGTCAACACACGCATTACCAGGAAGCAGCAATACATACGCACATACTAACAATTATGCAAACACATTCAAATTTCACAGTTGTCGATGGAAAGAATTGCGCATTTAAACATACCAGTTTAGATCAATATTCCAAATCGGGAGGTATAGCGGGTCATTGAAGAGGTTAAAAATATTTGTTAAAAATCCACGCTTAATGTTCGGTAAAAATTGGTCTTTAAAAATCCACGCTTAATAGTCGGATAGCGTCGCTTAATAATCGGATATTCGAAAAATATTTTGTTTTTAAACATTTTCCTGAAAATTAACATTTTTTTATTACAAATCGTGGCTTGTTGGTCGGTTATGCCTTCGACAAAATTGTCTGTAATAATACAACCATAATGGTTGGATATGGCCTCAAAACATATTCTTTAAAAATCCACGCTTAAAAGTCAAATATGGCCTCATAAATATTCTTTAAAAATCTATGCTAATGGTCGGATATGCCCTCAAATTTTTTTAATCCACGACCAGTGGTCGAATATGCCTTCTAAAAATTGTTCTTTAAAATTTTTCGCTTATGGGTGGGATAAGCCTTCGAAAAAAAATACTTTAAGAAATTCACGCTTATTGATGGGATATACTTTCAACATTTTTTTTACAAATCCACACTTATTGGTCACATATGCCTTCACAAAATATTTTATAAAAATGCACGCTATTTAGTCGGACTAGTCTTCAAAAATGTTATTTTTTTAATCCAAGCTTATTGTTCAGATATACCATAAAAAATATTATTAATAAATTCACGCTTATTAGTCGGATATGCTCACCAAAACTATTCATTAAAAATCGACGCTTTTTAGCCGGATATGCCCGACCAAAATATGCAAATAATAATCTTCAAACATTCAGGCTTATTGGTCGGATATGACCCCAAAAATATATTTTTTAAAAAGCCAACGCTTATTAATCGAATATGGTTTCAATAAAAATCCTTTAAAAGTCAGTGCTTATTTCTCGAGTCCGCCTTTTTAAAATAGTAGGATATGCCTTCAATAAATATCGTTGAAAAGTTTATGATTATTGGTCGGATCCAATAATATGCTTCATTTTTATAAAGTGTTAAGTTTAAATCTACTAACCCTTTTGACATTAACACATTTCTATGTAAATTTCGTACAATCAATGTCCATTTGTTATCTGACATATGTGTGTGTTGTTATCGTTGGTGGTTCACTGCCTCCTGCGGATCCTTCCTACGCGGCAACATGGCCTATAACATCGCTTTTAGATAATGATAATGACTATACCGGCTTTGTACATACATAATTCTGTACTATTGGATACAACGAACCAAATACGAACATATTCACCGTCCTTTCGACAGCATACACAGCATTTCAGGACTTATAAATGACAAGTGATTGATGAATGTTTGTAGCGATTTGGTTGAATGTCAATCATGTACCGACATATATACAGTTGTAATATCATCATCAGTGCATGGGAATAGATTTTACGATGCAAACATGTAAAAAAACGATGTGAGGAGTTGGATGTAGTTTACATGCATTACGAATGATATTTGAATGATATAAAGAATATATGACCAATAAAGATATAACCACATCCTCTAGCCAAATTTGGTATAATTGTGAATGTACGAACTAAAAAAGATACGGTTGATGTATTTCCCATATACATACCAATCCGGATCAAAATAAATAACAACAGCTTTGTACTTTTTCAGTTCTTAATATATATTTTTTCGCAAGATTTTATTTTTTACAGAATTATGTATTAAATTCTGGTAATATAAAATTTGGCCGAATATAAATTTGTGTGTATATTTTGCCCTCCTTTGTCTTCATGGTCCATAAACCTGAAAAAGAAATAAACAGTAGTTATTGATTAGCATTAAACAAAAAACATTTATGTTACAAATTAATTTAATAAGTCTGCTATAAGGATAGAATATCGAGTAATCCATTATAACATGGATTTTTAAAGAATATTTTTCAAAGGATTATCAGAACACAACCGTGGATTTTTAAAGAAAAAATTAAGGACTATCAAATACATAGACATGAATTTTTAAAGAAAAAATTGTCCTTTGAGGGACATAGACGAGTATTAATAAAAAAATCCAAAAGCCCAAAGAAAAATTTCCAAATTCTCGAAGGACTATCAGAGCCTTAGACTTGGATTTTTAAAGAAAACATTCCAAAGAACTATCACAGTGGTATTTTTAAATATTATATTAGAGGACTATCATATCGACAGGGCAGGATTTTTTTAAAGATTTTTTAACTGTTGTCATTTAAATCATAATTCCTATAGATAGAATAGGTCACCAATCTCGTCTATACATAGAAGAGGTCACTAAACTTATCTATACATAGACGAAGTTATTGAAGAGGACTCTTTTATATATAGAACAAGTCCCCAAAGTCTTTTATATATAAAAGAAGGTCAAACTTTTATACATCCTCTATACAGAAAAGAGGACCTATTCTCTTCTATGAAGGCATATTTGATACTTTGAAGAGATCTCAAGTTCCCTCGCCTTTAAACTTATTTTCTGTAGTAGTTTCCTCCAAACTAATTTTATAGGAACTTACCAATTTAAGAAGAGAATTTTCCGTAGCCATTCGGGTATGAACATCTACCGCTTCTCAAACAGTTGGGATGGATTTTTCAATGTACCAACTTATAAGTTTCTGAGTATCATCAAGGATCACCCTTTGCGCATTCCGGTGGTAATTTCTGATGGAGCCAGCCTTACATGCATTACCTCCACAGGTAGTGCCATTATTTTCGTGAATTTTAGAGGATTCTGAAAATAAAAATAATTTTTAATTTAAAATAAATTAGAACAAAAATTTGATAAATATTCTCAGACTTACCAACAATATTCGTTTCATTTAGGGCAATTCTTGTACGGCTCACGACCATACCGCGATCACAACCACGAAATGGCACAGGGAAGCCAGAAATAGCACTATATCAAGTTTCGACCAAATCCGATAAGACACCATCCTCAACCCATAATGTCAACAACCAAAGACTACATTTAATAACGTTATTACGAAATGTTGATTCGGTGAGGCAATAGGTTTTAATGGCACAAGTTTCTACGTTGTCGTTCAAATTTGACCATAGAACGCCCAAATACGATTGTCTTCCTGCTAAACTGACATCACTGAGGGAATAGATTTCTGGAAAAGATATTAAAAAGACGTAATGAGATGCATAAATATTAGTTGTTGTGCAGCAGATTTGGGAACATCTAAGTATATCTACGTTTCGGAAATAAATTTGCATTAAATTAAGCACACTATTGTTTCGAAAAATATCAAATTTTCCAAATATAATTAATATAAGTAATTAGCGCCTTAAAAATTAACCTAAACAGATTAGTGGTACGATTCAAACCCGTGTTACTTTTATACAACAATTTTGGAACTAGAAATATAATTTACTTTGAAATAGATAAAATTGGTTTGAAACAACATAGCTTGTTTGCGATTTCGATTAGATCGATCGATTAGCCTGTTTGTCTGTTGAAATGATAATAGAGGCCTATATTGTTTTTTTCTACCATCCACCATAGTATGGGGGGTATATTAATTTTGTTTTTCCGTGTGCAACACACCGAGTTCGGTTCTGCTGAACTAAAAGCCCCTTCACTTGTTACGTATTGTTACATTATGGTTTTATATATATTCCATAAACAACAGACGTTTCGGAGTTTATCTTTATAAATCAAAGAGTCGCCGAAAATCGAAAGCCGAAATTAGGTTCTAGTTTCAGGACCATGGAGAACTTCTTTTAAAAGGGGTTTTAGGATTTCCATCATTGGATTCTCCATATATATAAGCCAGTAATGGGAAAACCAGCAACTGGTGTTAAGGTCATATTAGAACATATAAGATGTTTACTTGTCAAAACATTCACACAGCACACACTCACATATATCTACACACACGAATATACTAATATCATTAATAAAAACGACTGGAGAAAAATGGATGCCTTGGATATTATAATCTTCTATAGAACACCCGAAATAACTATTCAAAAATCAGTAAGGAAAGTAGTAAAGTCAGACTGAGCCGACTATATGATACCCTTCACCACTTTGGATTCCCTCAAAGGAACATTCGTATGTCTTTTTGCAACCTATTCTAAATTTAATTTCATTTCATTCAAATTTAGCAAATTTAGGAGTTTGGTGCACCATTTATGTATAATTGGATGAATATATGTGGGATATATCGAAATCTGAACCAATTTTCCTGAAAGTTACCACACGTCACTCTAGACTCCAGTACGCTGTGCCAAATTTCGTGCAAATCGATGGATATATAGGAACATTGGTGCCCAATTACATGAAATCGGGCGAAAAAATATATATTTAGGGCTATATCTAAATCTGATCCGACTTTCTGAAAACTTAGCATACACCATTCTAGACTTAATTCGGTATGCTATGCCAAATTTCGTGCAAATGAAAGGATATATAGGAGTTTTGGTGCACCATTTACATTAAATCGGACGAACATATATATGGGTTTATTATCTAAATCTTAACCGATTTCTACGAAATTTACCACACATCATTCTAGACTTAATTCAGTTCGCTATGACAAATTTCGTGCAAATCGAATGATATATAGGGACTTTGATGCACTATTTACCTTAAATGGGACGAAAATATATATTGGAGCTATATTTAAATCTGAACCGATTTTTCCCAATTTCAATAGGGTTCGTCCTTGGGCAAAATGAATGAGCTGTGCCAAATTGCATCCAATTCGAATAATAAATGCGACCTGTACTTTGTTTACAATTTAATATGGACAGATGGACAGACGGACGGACGGACGGACATGCATAAATCGACTTAAAAAGTGAATCTATGCATATTCTGAAAAGGAACCATGTTTCTATCTCGTTTCCTTTTACCTGTTACAAATATATGCACAAAGGCATAATACCCTGTACCACAGTGTGGTACATTTTGTAGCATTTTGTATACCAACTTTTCTATCTCATTTGACTTTTTGTGTCGAAAACACATTTGTGTTTGACCAAGTTTTGTTTTGTTGTTGTAGTAGTTTTTGTGAAAGGATGTCAGAATACATTAAGTGTCAAAATCCTAAACTAAAACACACAATATTTTAGTTACTGCCACTTTTAAAGACCACAAAATGAGATGAGGCTAATGTCAGGGTAAGGCGCAGCACGATATATGTGTACACATGTGTGTCCACGCCTGACTAAGTTTTTGTTTGCTATTAATTGATTTGGTTGAATTATGTTTGAATGCTCAAGTTAATTCAGTGATGAGAGGTATAAAAGAACTGAAGGTAGTTTTCTTCATAGAAGAACTCTGACTCTCCTCTTCTTCATAGAAGGGCTCTGAATGTCTTTTCTAGGAAGAGCTGAAGGTTAATTTTTATAGAAAAGCTAAAGGTAATTTAGTTCTTCATAGAAAAACTAAAGATCCTCTACATAGATGAGCTCTTAAGATATTCTTCAAGGAAGAGCTCTGAAGGTCTTCTCCATTGAAGAGTTCTGAAGGTTTTCTTATTCATAGAAGACCTCTGAAGGTCTTCTTTTTCATAGGAGAGCTTTGAAGGTTTTCTTATTCATAGAAAACCTCCGAACGGCTTTTTTTCATAGAAGACCTCTGAAAGTCCTCTGAAGGTCTTCTCATTCTTCATAGAAAATCTCTGAAAATCTTCTTCATAGAAGAGCTCTGAAGATCTTCTTCCAAAATATTCTTTAAAAAATCCCCGCCTGTTGATAGTCCTTAAACTATTGTCGTGATCGGATCCTTATTAGACATTTTAATACTAATTTTTTCCGTTTCCTGGAGATATCATCAAAGCCGATATTCAAAAAAAGGTAAGCCTAATACCTCTATTTTCTTTCTTGTAAATTTTATTCCTCTCCCCTCATTCGTAGTAAACATGTAAAATGTTCAATAGGTATTATATCGAGCCATATTCGCAAAAAAAACGTAACCCTCAAATTAGAAATTTTACAGGAGAAGGTTTTTTATAATAAGTTCAGATTTAATAAAGCTATTATTTTGAAATTTCGAACTATAGTTTAAAACAAAACTAGTTAACAACAAAACTATAGTTCTACATTTCAAAATAATAGCTTTATTAAATCTGAATTTATTGAAAAGAACCTTCTCCTGTAAAATATGGCTCGATATACTGGAAACAAAAATGCTCCAAAAGTCTATGATTTACTTAAGATTTGAACTATAGATATAAGTGCACACAATCACACACCCATACACATACAGAGATCTTTAGAGTGTCGGTTGAGCAGTGATAGTAAATGATGATGAAAAGGTAGAGCCAACAGTAAAACCAAAAACTTACTTTTAGTGCAACATTTTGTGGTTACCGTAGATATTTGGTAATTCGAAGGACACTTCAAAATATTTATGAAATATGGCTGGGTATATGTATGTGTGTATATGATTGCGAGGATTGTTTTGTGAGGACTAAGTTTTGAATAAATATTAGATGTGTGAGAGGACTCTTGGTCACGTTGTCTTGTCTGGTTGCCAAATGATAATAATGAGAACATCTGAAGGGAGGGGGAATATTTTTCTAGTATTTTATTTAAAGTTTTTCGAAAGTAGTTATTTGCTATTTTTGTTACACATACTAAATGTTTGGTTTTATTTCTAATGGAATTTAAGAATACTTCTTCAAAAAACCAACACCGGGCAAGGATTTTTAAAGAATATTTTATTCGAGGAACCAAAACGAGGCTCGGATTTTTTAAGGAGTACTAATAGGCGTGATTTTCTAAAGAATATTTCTTATGGTGTACCAGGAAGAGTGGATTGAAAAACTATTTTTTTTTTCGAAGGACCAAAATTAGACGAGCATTTTTTAAAGAATATTTTTCAAGAACTATCAAGACGCGGGGATTTTTTAAATATATTTTGTATGGGTTGGTTTTTTAAGGAGTATCAATTATCTTATTTTTTTAAAGAAATTTTTTTCAAGAAGTACTAATACGCGATGTTTTTTAAAGAATATTTTTTAAGGACTATCAAGATGTGTGGATTTTTTAAACAATATTATTGCAAGGTGTACCAAGAGGGGAAGATTGTTTAAAGAATATTTTTTCGAACAAAAAGCGTAAATTTTTTAAAGAGTATTTTTCGAAGAACCAACACTAGGCGTAGATTTTCTAAAGTATACTTTTTGAAGAACTATCAAGAGGCCTGGATTTTTTAATGAATACTATTTGAAGGACTATCAAGAGGCGTGGATTTCTAAGGAATATATTTTCAGAACTAAATTACCTCCTGAGGATAAAGACCTTTTCATCAGCCATGAAAAATGCCTCCATAGTTTATGTATGAAGAATAAGGCCTTCAGAGGTTTTCTATGAAGAATAAGACATTGAGAGTTCTTCTATAAAGGTAATTGCTTCAGCTCTTCTATGAAGAAGACATTCAGCTCTTCTATGAAGAATACCTTCAGCTCTTCTATGAAAAAGACCTTCAGCTCTTCTATGAAAAACTTCTATGAAGAAGAAGTCCTTCAGCTCTTCTATGAAGAGGAAGTCCTTCAGCTCTGCTACGAAGAAGAAGGAGGCCTTCAACTCTTGTATTGGGAAGAAGCAAACCTTTAACCGTTCTATGTGGAAGAATGCCTTCAAATCTCTTCTATGAAAAAGAAGATTTTCAGAACTCTTCTACCTTCAGGTATTTCCTATAGAGAAGAAGACCTTCAGCTATTCCATGAAGAAGAACTTCAGCTATGAAGCTCTTCTATGAAGAATACCCTCATAGCTCTTCTTTGAAAAAGGCCTTCCGAGCTTTTCTTTCAGTTCTTCTATTAAAAGGAAGACCTTCAGTTCTTCTAGGAATGAATATCTTCAGCTTTTCTATGAAGATGCATTTTCTACGATTAAGAAGACATTCGGATTATGTATTATATAAAGAAGAACTTTGGCTCTTTGAATGCTTTGTTATGCTTATCTTTAGTTTCAATTTGTTTCGTTTATTTATTTGTTTGTGTATCACCCCTCCAATCATAAATAAGATTAAACAGAATTTATGAGCTTTAACTTGATAAACAACTTAATTTGAAATGTTGAAAAATAATTGGCATTGAACTTTGATTAGGCGAGTGAATGGAAGATGAGTGTAAAACCATTCCAAAACGGAAATGACCGCAATAATTTTCCACAAATAGCTATTTGTGGAAAAGGCAATCGGATATTTAGCTTAGATATTGCTTTAAAGAGTCCATTATAAAATCAGAACAACAAACAACAACAATAAAATTTGTTCACCACTATTGTAACCAAGCAACGCGCAATACCGCCCCAAATGGGCCATAAAATCAGAGTAACAGCAAAGAAATTAAAGCCTTTAACAAATTGGACCACCATCACACGCTTCACGTCGTTTGGCCATCAATTGATGTGATAAATCTTCATTGTATGTATCTCTAAGGCTGTTGTATGTGTATTTGTTTTCTTTGTGTTTACAAAGTTTCATTTTCATTCTTGAGATAACTTTAAAGGGTCTTGTAAAAACACGATCCAAATCTTATAAGAAATATCCCACATACGTCAATTTATAGAGTGGGCCATGTTTACCAACATGGCCAATAGCCTTTTTGTTAGCATCATAGAAACGTTTGTTGTGGTTTTCATTTCTTCGTTTTATTTTTGAAAGATCCTTTAAATTTTTAATCTGTTTTTTGCTGGGCCATAAAATAAGTACGGCAACGTTGTTTATTCTCCTCATATACATAACTTCGATAATACGAACAGAGCAGCAACAACAAAACGAAAAACGACAACAATGATGGCTTAGAAATTTTTAAGTTTGTTTCTTTTCAGTTTATTTGCAATAACAACCGTTATGGCTAAATGGGCGGAAAGTTATGCAGTCGGGGTTTTAACTCCTGGCTGCTGGCCATTGATATTTTTATGTTCCTGGCTGAGACAGTCAGTCCTCCTGGTATGTGTGGTGGATTCACATATTTTTGCCAGTATAAATTCACTTATATTTTTCGCAGTTGTTGCTTAGGGCTGTGTAAAATCTTTTTTCTTCTGTTTATGAAAAAGAAGACCTTCATCTCTTCTATGAATAAGACCTTCAGCTCTTCTACAAGGGAGGAGACATTCAGCTCTTCTATGAAGAAGACCTCCAGATTTTCAATGGAAATGAGGAAGATGACCTTCAGCTCTATTAAGAAGAAGACGAAAACCATCAGAGGAAGAAAACCTTCAGCTCTTTTATGAAGATGAATTCCTTCAGAGCTCTTCTATATAAAATACCTTCAGCTTTGAAGACCTTCTGTAAAGAAGAAGACCTCTTCTATGAAAAAGAAGACCTTCAGAGCTCTTCTATGAAGAAGACCTTCAGAGATCTTCAATGAAGAAGAATACCTTTAGAGCTCTTTTCTGAAGAAGAAAACGTTCAGAGCTCTTCTATGAAGACGAAGAAGACCTTCACAGCTCTACTATGAAGAAGATTTTCAGGTTTTCTGTGAGGAAGAAAATCTTCATCTTTTCTATGAGAAAAAACCTTTAACTCGTCTAAGAAGGATCCTTTCTGTGAAGAATATCTGTGAAGACGACCTTTAGATAACTTCAGATTTTTTGTGAAGGGGAAAACATTGTGATCTTCCGTAAAGAAGACCTTCAGTGGCCTCCATTACGTTTTAAATTACAGTGAACTTTAGATGTTGTACAAATAATTTCTGGTCCTTTACTCCTCTACGGAGATTTTCTCTTCTTCTGCTCTTCTGCAGTAACTCCTTCCTGGTGCTTACAGCAATAATTAGATTTTTTAACACTACTTGTTGAAATTTGTACTTTCAGTTCGTCTATAGAGACTCTAGGCCTCCATGCACATGGCTTCTCCTAACTTTCATCTTCTGATGGAATACTTCAATACTTCGAAAAAATGTCCCTTGTTTTTAGAATACCTTTAATAAGATCTTCGGAAAACACATATATACCCATTGGAGTCTTCTCTAAAGATATTCATCGTTTACAAGAGAAGGCCTTCAGAAGATTCTATATGAAGAAGAAAAAGTCCATTGTTTGTTATGTAGGTGAATTATCAGCAGAAAATCTTCTATAGAAGACCTTGAACATATGTGGAAAATAATATTACATGTTTTAAGGCCATTAGAAGGTCTACCAGACAGTTTTTCTAAAATACTTCTTCAAAACACGTAAGAAACAAAGGTAATTCCCTTCATCTTTGATTAGTCAAAATGTGTCTTCTACATATGATTATAAAATCCCGTCCTTCCGATGATGATATTAACCTTTTAAGGTTAATAAAATGACTTCTAGCCATAGGCGGATTTTCTAATTGTAATTTTACCGTGTACCGGATGTCTAAAGAAGGTCTTCGAAGTCATTCAGAAGATCTTCCACTTTAGAATCCCAAATGGAGACAATTTATATATACAAAATATTTTTAGAGAAACTTCCGTTAATAGAAAACTTATTCCTTATCTGTAGAAGGTCCTTAAACGAATTTTTGTGGTATCGATGATTTGCGGATCTTTCACAAAGAAGAAAAACTTTGCCTTATCTATAAAAGATCCTTAGCAGATCTTGCAGATCTTCCACAAAAAATGGTATCTTAATATAAAAATACCTTGTGTGTTGATCTTTAGTGGTATATATTATTCGACTCAGACCGCTTCCAATTCATCCTCATTTTTATTCGTCACTTTTTCCTTTCAATTCACTTATTCCGTTTATGTTTACAATTCAATGTTTTATGCATTTATTTATTTGCGCACGGTCATATCGACAGCCCTTGTGCTAACAGTTTAGTGAGCATATAAAAAATAAACTTGTTGTCATTGTTGATTTTATTAGAAGACCTCTCATCGAAGGTGGCCATAATTTTCTGTTTTTTTTTTTCAAAATAGCCAAATAACAAATTAAATTGAAGTTATTAAATAAAAAATAATATTAAAGAAAAGACACAATTCGTGGATGCCATTTGGAAAATATGGTGGACGATTGCAACTCGAAATTGGATTTGTAATAATAGGCAATCACATTATTGCCTATTATTATGTCTACCCTTCACCATTAAGGCGGATTGTATATTAAAATTAGTCATTCGATTAGCAACCGACCAAAAAGTGGCACGGAGATCTCATAAGGTTTCGGATTAGAATAAAGTTCGATGTTGATTTAGCTCTGGAAGTCCCTTAGGATATTTGGTATTGAAAATGAGATATATCGCTCCACGTTTTGGTATAGCCACCATGGATCTTGGGCACGTTTTACAACTGAATTTGCTGTAATGTACTATTTGGGGTTGTCATTGGATATCAAATCTTCCCATCAGTAATGCTCATTTTTAGGGTGCCCCCATATTACGGAACCTCCCAAATTTCAGTATTTTGTGGAGTTTGGGTACATTGGTAAACCGAATCGGGGCTTTTGGTGTTCGAATTGTTATTTGGTGCTTTGGATCCTCGTTTGATAGCAAATCAGCTTATTTTCGTTAAATTTTACATTCAAAATATCGTTATTTTGTCAAACGAATCGGCTGCAATTTAATTTTGGAAGTACAATTTTATAGGGGCTAAGCTAATAAATATTTCTTGTAAAGTTTGGACATTTTGTTAGTTTAGCCCCCATATAAATTTACTTCCAAAATTTCGGTATTTTTGGGAGATATGAACTACAGTCAACCGAATTGACTGTAGTTCAGCATTTAGGGTTCCCATTGGATAACAAATCGTCCTAACAAAAATGGTCAATATGACCTAATTTTGTGGAATAACCCCTATTTAACAGTACCCCAATTTTTTTGGTATTTCACCCGAATTGGTTGATATTTCCACCCGAATTGGCTGCTATTTGATATTTCAGGTTCTCTTCGGGTAGTAAATCTCCACACCAAAAATGATAAATATCGTCCAATTTTTTGGTAGTTCCCATATGAGGGTACTTCCAAAATTTCGATATTATTTCGGGGTTTGACATACTATTAAACAGAATTGCCTGTAGTTCAATATTTTGGGTTCTAATTGGTTGGCAATTCCTTGTACCGAAAATGATCTATATCGATCCACATATATTTGTACATCTTAATTTTTGTTGTTTCAGATATTTCGGACATTTTTTTCAACTAAGTTGCATCTAATTTAATATTTTGAGTCCACGATGGGAAATGTTCCTGTCAAATATTATAAATATCGATTAATATAAAAGTCAATTTTCCAACCAAAGTGACTATGTCTTTGTACATATGTTTGTAACAGGTGAAAGGAAACGAGATAGAGTCATGGTTCCTTTTTCAAATATGGTACAGCAAAGTGAATGGTGCAGCAAAGTTCCTATATATCTGTCGATTTGCACGAAATTTGGCACAGCGTACAGAATTAGGCCTAGAATGATGTGTGCTAAGTTTCGTGAAAATCAATTTAGATTTCGTGGAAATCGGATTTAGATATAGCTCTCATATACATTTTCGTCCTATATAATGTAAATGGTGTACCAAAGTCCCTATATATTGGCATAGCGTACTGAATTGAGTCTAGAATTATGTGTGCTATGTTTCGTGAAAATCGGAATGATGTAAGTTAAGTTTCGTGAAAATCGGTTCATATTTAGACATACGCGTTATTACGCGTTATTGTCGGTATTGTCAATGTCCTAGCTCATTTTCCAAACCTGAGTTTGGTAGTTCGTTTTCTACTGACATCAATTTACTATGACCATATAAAAGCCCTAATCGATTTTAGATATTTTGGATGCACACATCATGGTGCAGGGTATGAATAGTTCTGCCAAATTTAATGATACTTTTAATTGTTAGTTCTCTCTTCATATTTTTGGAGCGTTAATTATGAGGTATTGAATATACAATACTTCAGTTCCGTCCCGAAGAACCTGAGATTAAATTCTCTTCTTTAGGTCCAATCAATTAAAGACTGTCTGAAATGGTTAAAATTTAGACTTAATTTTTTCCACACACTCCATTCATTCGGATCTCCTAGGAGTATATTCAGGCATCCTTAGAGGTCTCCTTTTTAGAATTTCTAAATCAAAATGTTTACTATTCCATTCAATAAAATTCCTTCAATCATAATGTTTCCAGCAACTGAATTCCATTGAAAATCTATTTCAATTTTTCTGTGATATTTCTGGATTTTTTCGCATGAAAATTAAATTTCCACAAACAGTGGAAATTTGTACTCAGTAGCGCTAGTATTGCCCCAAACCAAAGATGTCAACTTTGTTATTCTTTCAATTCTCTGTCAATTTAGTCAATTTCAATAAAGCGTCTACTTGCCGTTTGTCGAAGTGCTTATCTAATAGCACATCAATACTTTGAACACACACAGATACATATACACATATCGCAATATTAGAAATTTACAGACATCTAAAGTATGACCTCCAAACAAATTTAACAGCCTTTTTTCATCCCGTTTTATTATTTTACCATAGTTATTTTTCGACAAACATAAAAATGGCCAATATAACATGTTCCGACAGTTCTCGCCGACCAGGCGAGGCCAAATTTTACATTATTATCGCCTACTAAACAATGACCCTGAGCTTGGATTCACTTGGGTCATTTTGGCCATTTAGAACCCAAAGGCGGAATGGTTGGCTGGTCGGATGGCTGAGCCAAACCGAAACAACCGATAACCAACTACAACCATAAGTTGGATAACAGTGCTAATAATAGTGGCTCACACTCTATGATGATGACGATAATGTTGGCGATGGTATCGGTAATGTTGATATTTGTTTTGCTGGCAACAATGTTGCCAGCTCTGAACCTCCCCAGAGAGAACCACATTATCAACACTATTGACCAAACAACCGCCCATAATATTTTTAAGTCTGTTTCGTTGTTTTTGTGTTTGTTTTTTCAGTTTTTCTGCCTTTTTTGTTGGCAAAGGGTTATGGCATGATAGTGCTAATAGTGTTTGTGGTTTGTTTTACACATCTCTTCTCATAGTGGCTGGCGGCCACTGTAGTGTCCACCAAATGTTTGTCTAAATGTTTGGCTGTTTGCGTGATTCATTCAAAGGGTTGGTTGTTTGCTGTTGCAGTAGTTTCGACTCTCTCTCTCTCTCTGTCTCTCTCTCTCTCTCTCTCTCTTTCTAAAAGCATTCAACCATAACTGGTCAAATTCCGAATAAACATTTGCCGTCTCTGGGGGTTAATTGAAGACATAATGGAGTCTATTTGTCAAATATTTCTTTTTGGGATGTGATGGGGAGATAATGAAACAAAAATTGGAGATTCAATAGATCGCGTTGTATTAGACCGTAAACCAAAAGCAAGTGTAGTTGCCTTGTTGGGACTTAGGGTTTGATGCACAAATATCTAAGTGAATTTTTTGTTGCAAAAATGGATGGAGAAAAGCCAACTGAAACTCTGTAGCGAAATATTCGAAATTTCTTATTCATTATCGGACATTAATATTTTAGGCGAAGATCCGAAAAATTACAGGGTCTGAACTGGTTTAAATTTACATTAGTTGATGAAAATCGAAGCTAGAGAGTAGAAATTTTAATCAAATAACCGGTGATATTTTTCCTGTTACTACTCTTGAGAACATAGGCGTCGCCATCTTATTCTATTAGACCCTGTTTAATTTCGTGTTTTAATTTAGTTTTAATAGTGTATTTTCTTCGAATCTTCACTTCGCTCAAATATTATTTGTTTACAATCATACAAAGAAAAACGATCTTAAATTCGGCCCGGTCAAACTTTTTATACCCTTCACCATGAGGATGCCATTTAAATATCTAAAATTATGGGTGATGATAAGTGAAAACTCATGGTATGATAGAACCTTGGACATACCGAAAAAAAGACTTTAGATAAAGATGGTTTAAATTTTCAAAATAACTAATAGTGAGGTTACTGTTATATTTGGCAGTGAATCGCTAATGATAAATTTTGGTAGTGAGATTTCACAGTCAATGAGAATAACAATCATATGCCAAATTACAGCCAATTCGATTGAAAAATTTGTCCAATATACCCAATGTATCAACTATTAATAATTTTTAGTACGGAGATGGAGTTGGTGGTCAATATTAATAATTTGTAGTAAACAAATGTGATGTACAGTGAGAATCCAAAATTCAAATTATAGACAATTAAATTGAAAAACGCATACAAAACACCAAAAATACTGAATATTTGGGGGTACCTTTATATGGGTCACGTGGGTCAATATTATTAATTTATGCTACAGAGATGTGTTATGCAATAGGAACCCAAAATATCAAATTACAGCCAATTTGGGGTGTACCCAGTCAAAGGGTCGACCCTGAAACTTGGATCAATATTAATAATTTTTGGTAGTGAGATTTGACATCCAATGAGAATACAAAATTCCAATCTTCATATATTTCGGTTGAAAAACGTGTTAAAAAGTCCCCAAATACCGAATACTGGGGGTACCGTTATATGGGAACTACCCAAAAGATTTTGTATCGTTTTCCTGATTTAATTTTTTTTGGATTCGTTTGGCTTTAGACTTTTTGTAAATAGTTTTTTTATTCTCGATTGGCACAACCTTGTAAAGTCTCTGATGAATATTTCGAGGTCTTGCAAACGGAATGACAAAAAGCGATAAAACTAAAGTAAAATGATATGTCCATAGTTTTTATTTTAAATTGTAATAAAATATTATAGTCTTAAATTTGTCCTTGGCACTAAATGTTGTTCATTTCTTTTTATACCCCTTTATCCCACAGCAATTTGTATGTGTATTTCCTTTTTATTGTCGACACACAATTTCATTCGTGTGCCCTTATCCTTTGTTCGTTATTTTGGAACGCCTTCAAATGACTGAATCTAGACTAGACTTGACTCGAAGCTATGTTACTAAGAATTTTCCTTTCTACGCTCTTTTTTGTTTGTTTTGTCTACTTTATACATTCGTTTTATTTCAAAAGCAACAGACGAAAAGACCTACTTTTCTTTGAAAGAATAAAAAAACAATACCCACAATATATCATAAAAAGAGAGGGGATTAGCTAAAGGCTATATAATAAAATGTGGAACTTTGCCGGCCGGCAAAATGCCTTTACGCATAAACACTCACACACATAGGAAGCAATCACATTCGAAATGTATGAAAATAAATTAAGTTTGTATAAAGAAAGACAAATTATTCATACTTCAAAGCCATTGTTCGTGTATTTAAATATATCGAGGTACAACTTCTAACATTACATTAAACATAGCCAATATTTCACATTTATTTAAGGGCTACGGGAATGATGAACGAGAATCTATGTTACAAACAACTTTACCTACGAAAGTTCTAATGCTCCCGTTCCACAACATTATCATCATTGCTAAAAATCAATGAAATTTGTTAGTTAAATTAATTTGGTTAATTTGTACTGTGGCTTCCGAACTGAATTAGCAAATCTGTCTTGGTAAACTTGTCGATAAGAAAGGATTTTTATACCCTTCACAACACTGTGGTACAGGGTATTATGTCTTTGTACATATGTTTGTAACAGGCAAAAGGAAACGAGATAGACACATGGTTTTTTTTGAGGATATGCTTAGAATCACTTTCTGAGTCGATTTACGAATGTCCGTCCGTCTGTCCGTCCGTTCGTCCATGTATTTTTGTGAACAAAGTACAGATCGCATTTACGATCCGATTTGAATGAACTTTGGCATAGGTCACTTATTTGGCCCAATGACGAACCCTATTGAAATTGGGAAAGGCTTCATGTGAGAGGTTGCGGAATGGAGTAAATCAGTCAAAAGGTTAAAGTTCATGATTAGTTCAAGTATTGTTTGTTACTTTGTTTGTGAATTTGTTTTGTTGTTGGTATAACACAATTTTCTTGCGGTTAAGTGAAAAGTTTGTTTTTTGGGCAATTCCTTTTGAGCTTCCCTTTCCCCATTTAATTATTGATGCCGCTGATGAAACGGTGAAGTTCAAAGGCAAAGTAAGAACAAAGTTTTGTTTTTTTTTTTGCAAGTTTGCAAAATTATTTGTTGGTGCTGGTGATTTCGTTGACTGGTTTGAGTTCGTACTTGTTATTGTTGTAGGTATTTAATTATTTATCAATTAGGATGGTATTAAAGATGTGATTTTTTCGTTGTGTGTTCCTCCAAGTCTACTTGTAGTAATTATTTAATGGATTTAGTCTGAAACAGAAGGCAAGTTTCATTTTGAGAAACAAAGTTGGATTTTTTTGCTGGTAAAGTAGAGATTAACCAGTTTGTTAGATAAGGGACTCAGATGTAGAGTTGACCATTTCTTTGTTGAGTTTCAAAATTGGGTAGGAATTTTGTAAAAAATGCATATGATTTTTCACGGATTGCGAAATGTGCACTATATATCTTTTGAAGGTGTATTCAATAGACATTTTGACCTTTTTAAAAGGTCTGGTATAGACCTTTTTTAAAAGGTTTGCTATATACCTTTTGAACATATTTTTAATGTTGAAGGTTATAAAAGGGTCGGTCCGACTGAATACAACGACATTTTAACTTGGTTAAAGATCAAATCTTTTACATTTAGAAACAAATCTAAAAAATGCCCATTCTCAAAGTAATTAACCTCAATATCTACTAACACAGTCCCGTTATTTGGTATAATGTTAGTCTATTAATGTCCTTGGAACTCAAAACAGCATCAATAATCTGTTTTTTGTGGGTCGTTCGGTTGGTTGGGTGATGGTGCCAATGAAAATTTGCTGGCAATTTATGTTCTTCACGTAACAGTGAAATTAATTTCTCAACGATAATTACATCGTTTTGCAATCGTCTGGATGGTTTACCGTACCATGGAGTGGTGGTGGGAGACTCACTCACCATATTTGCTCGTTTATGGTCACATTTGGGACGACGATGCATCGTTGTGCAATAGCATTTTTCTACATCATTTAGTAGACACACACACTTGTACATCATACACAAAACATGTTTTTAGCTGCATGTGCGGGAGTTGGAAAACATCCGAAAGGACAGACAAACTCTTTAACAGCTTAGATGTTTTTGGTGGGCAATGAACGTAAAAACAAAAACTACAACAAAAAACTTTAAGGAAAAACTAAATTTATGACAGTCATTAGAGAGAGAGCAGGCAAACGAACGTAGTAAACGTGTTAATGTTGCAAATGTTCCAGGACATGGCCAATTTCATCATTAGACATATTATGATATGCCATTCGGGGTTGGTTGTTGGTACGTAGTATCTTGAAAGTTGTTATAAATGACCAAAACGGAGGTAAGCGGTTGTTTTGTAGGATTTTCGGTATAGAACTCCGTAGTCTATGGTTGTAAACTATGGATCCATGCATTTTATCTTGTATTTAGTTATGAAAAATTACAAGCCTTTATATATATATATTTTTTTTTTTGGGGAAATCGCCTTCAAATAGTTAATCTAAATTCTTAAAGACTTCTTTGAACAAAGTAAATGGTGATAAACTATGGATCCATGTAATTTATTAGGAAAAATTACAAGTCTTTATTTTTTTGGGAAATCGTCTTTAAATGGTTAATCTAAATTCTAAAAGACTTTCAACAAAATTGAGCTTTCAAATTATTTCAGAGATAGAAGGCCTTGAGAAAGAGGTTTGTATATGCTGAACGACAAAAAATCTCTTGAAAGATCGTCTGTTGAGCTCTTGTCTTGAATACATTTTGAAATTACAGAATATATAATATTTTGAAAGGGTCAATGTGAACATAAGAAGATATCTTGAAAACATTTCTATAGTCACAAGACCTTTTAATGAAAAACATTAATTGAAGTGTCTTCCATGGGGTTATATACAAATTTACATAGAACTATCTTCTGAATCCGAAAATACCCATTAAGAACCAGTATGGAAAGTAGTCGGACTGTGCCGACTATATGATACCTTTCACCACTGTGGGTATATTCTACATATGTATCCTAACAGACGTCGCTATGCGATATTTATGTATATATAAAAGAGCTTAGTGTTAAGTGACTGAGTGAGTGAGTGAGTGAGTGACTGACAGATCATCGCCCAGACGAAACGGCTAAAGCTAGAAGCTTGAAATTTTGAGTGTGGGTTGGTGTTGGTGTGTAGGCGTGAGATAAGGCTGGGTTTTTGGAAATTCGAACTAGAAGGGTACGAAAAGTACTAAAATGTACCAAATATGGTACCCTTTGTATTAGGCGAACGGGAAGAGCTAGAATTCTGAAATTTGGAATGTGGGTCACTGATGTATAGTTAGGAAGATGTACAAAAGGATTTTTGGAAATTCGACCTATAAGTGTACTAAAAGTACTAAATTTAATTCTAATTTTATATATATTGAACATATATAGCTAAAATCTTGAAATTTTATATGGAATAGAGGTTGGGAAGTGGTGTTGATGTATGGAAATTGTTTAAGATTTTCGTACTTATGTTTTTTAAAAAGTACTAAATCGTACTAAATTTGGTACTATTTGCATTTAGTTGAGTGTATATAGATGGAATCCTGAAAATATCAATTAGGACTACTATTGGAGTACACGAATGAGGTAGCTTTAAAAATTGTACTTATGTGTACGAAAAGTACCAAATGGTACTAAATTTGGTGCAAGTTGGATTTACGTGAACATAGAGTCTTCAAATCGACTGTTGGAGTGTAGGATTGAGGTGTTTAAGAAATGGGTAATTATTGGTACAAAAAGTACTAAATGGTTCTAAATTTAGTACTATTTGCATTTTGCTTGAACGAAAAGATGTGAAAACATGAAATTTGGAATTAATATTTATGTTAATGATTGAGCTATATCGAGAGACATATTTGGAAATTCGTATTTAAGGTACTAGATTTGGTACAATTTGGATTTGGGTGAACGGGGAGAGCTGGAAACCTTAAATTTGAAACAGTGGTTGCTGTTAAAATATATAATTGAGATATGGAAGCATAGTACTTATGTGTACTTAATGGTACTATATTTGGTACAACTTGATTATTTATGAACGGATAGAGCTGGACTCCAGAATTTTGGTATTAAAGTTACTGTTGGAGTGTAGGATTGAGGTAGTTTAGGAAAGTACTTATCTATCTATCTATATATATAAAAGAGCTTAGTGTTAAGTGAGTGAGTGAGTGAGTGAGTGAGTGACTGACAGATCATCGCCCAGACGAAACGGCTAAAGCTAGAAGCTTGAAATTTTGAGTGTGGGTTGGTGTTGGTGTGTAGGCGTGAGATAAGGCTGAGTTTTTAGAAATTCGAACTAGAAGGGTACGAAAAGTACTAAAATGTACCAAATATGGTACCCTTTGTATTAGGCGAACGGGAAGAGCTAGAATTCTGAAATTTGGAATGTGGGTCACTGATGTAAAGTTAGGAAGATGTACAGATGTACGTTTTTGAAAATTCGTACTATAACGGTACGAAAAGTACTAAATGTGATACCATTTGTATTTGGCGAACCGGTAGAGCTAGAACTCTGAAATTTGGATTGGTGGTCGCTGAGTGTAGGATAGATGTACCAACGGGTTTTTGGAAATTCGAACTATAAATATCCGAAAAGTACTAAAATGTACTTAATTTTGTACAATTTCGTACCATGTGAATTGATAGAGCTAATAACTTGAATTTTGGAATGCGAATTAGGGATGAGATGTAGAGTCCATTTAAGGAGATGGTTTTGAAAGCGTGTACTCATGTGTACGAAAAGTACTATATGATACTATATTTGGTACAAATTTAATTTGGAAATACAAATCGAGCTGGAATCCTGAAATTTGAAATTAACATTACCGTCGGAGTGTAGGATTGGGAATGTACTTAGGTTTGGATTTTTTTTTTACCCAGTTTCAGTAATTTATATTCATGGGTACTAAATGGTACTAAATTTGGTACAATTTGAATTTTATGCGAACCAATAGAGCTAGAATCATGAAATTTGGAGTCAGGATCACTGTTGGAGTGTAAGATCGAGATATAAGTTTTAACAATTTTTACTAATGTGTACAATTTGAATTGTGGGTGAACCGATAGAGTTGGAATCCTAAATCTTGGATTTAGGATCACCCTGGGGGTGAAAGTTTGGGTTAAGTGGGACGTTTTGGAAATTCGTACTACTGTGTACTAAATTTGGTACAATTTGAATTGTGAGTGAACCGAAAGAGTTGTAATCCTGAAACTTGGATTTAGCATCTCTGTTTAAGGTAAGTAAGATGTTTTCGAAATTCGTACTACTGGGTACTAAATATCGTACAATTTGAACTGTAGGTGAACCGATAGAGTTAAATCGTGAAACTTGGATTTAGGATCACTGTGGTGTGTAGGTTTGGGTTAAGTAGGAAGTTTTGGAAATTCGTACTACACTTGGATTTAGGATAACTGTGGGGGTGTGAGTTTAGTAAGGAGTATTGGTAATTCGTACTACTTTGTACTAAAGTTGATACATTTAAATTTGAATTTGGAATCATTATGGGGATGTAAGATCGGGGTAGGCAGGAAGTTTTGTTGGAAGTAGAAGGGTACGAAAAGTACTAAAATGTACCAAATATGGTACCCTTTTTATTAGCGAAAGGGAAGAGCTAGAATTCTGAAATTTGGAATGTTTGTCACTGATGGAAAGTTAGAAAGATGTGCAAAAGGGTTTTTGGAAATTCGACCTATAAGTGTACTAAAGGTACAAAACTTTACTGAATTTAGTTCCTATTGTATATATATTGAGCATATATAGCTGGAATCTTGACATTTTAAATGGAATACAGGTTGGGAAGTGGTGTTGATGTACGGAAAGGGTTTAAGACATCCGTACTTATGTGTGTAAAATGGTACTAAATTCCGTACTATTTACCTTCGGTTGAGTGTGTAGAGATGGAATCTTGATAATCGGAATTAGCTCTAAAAAATCGTACTTATTTGTACGAAAAGTACTAAATGATACTAAGTTTGGTGGAAGTTGGATTTAGGTGAACAGATAGAGCTGAAGTCTTCAAATTGGGAATTAAAATGACTGTTGGAGTGTAGGACTGAGGTAGGTTATGAAATTCGTACTTATTGGTACGAAAGGTATATGGTACTAAATTTAGTACAATTTGAATGTTGCTTGAAAGGATAGAACTGAAAACCTGAAATTTGGAATTAAGATTTCTGTTGAAGATTGAGCTATAGAGACATCTTTGGAAACTCGTATTTATGTGTACGAACAGTACAAA